>NW_026294606.1:83704942-83881961 GCF_007827085.1 Peromyscus californicus insignis | reverse complement strand
GATCTCACTGATTTGGCTGAACTAACTGGCCATCGAGCCCCGGGGATTCTCCCCAGCACTGAGATTTCGAATGGGCACCACTATGCCCAGACTGATCACTTATCTCACCGTGGGTTCTAGAAGATCAAACTCAGGTCCTCATGCTTGCATGGCCAGCACTGTACTTACTGAGCCCTCTCCAGGCTGTTTTTGTCTTGTTTTGTTTTGTTTGGGTTTGATTTTGAAATACGGTCCTTCTGTGTAGCCCAGGCTGGCCTGGAACTCATGATCTTCCTGTCTCAGCTTCCTTGTTGCTGAGACTACAGAGATCCACTATTATCCTGTACTAAGAATGATGAGTGAAGGCTGACCAGATTACAGATTGCGGCCAATAGGAGCTTGTCCTTAGCCCAGTTCTTCCTACAGAAAGGCTGAGCACTGTTTTACAGACAAGGAGCTTGAGGCTTCCAGGACCATTCGTGTGAGGTCATAGAGTTAGAAAGTAAAAGAGCTTGGATCCAGATGCCAAAGACTTTCAACTATCCGGGTTTCATTTGAGGAGCAATAATTACATGAGCTTGAGGCATTTTGTAGGTACTCAGTGAATGTGTGTTCCCTGAGGCTCCCCCTGCAGTGTGGATCAATGGCCTAGATCTCTATCCAGGCTCTCATGACTGGTGGCTGCTGGTGCTGACACTCTTGCTGCTTCTGCTCCCGGGGTGTGAGGCCATCTTAACTGCCCTCAGAGCAGGTCTGGTTAACTGATCCAGCCTGTGGCCTTTTGGCCCTGTGCGCTAGAGCAGAGCATCCTGGCTGCAGGCGTGTGCAGCAGAAGATAGCTCATGCCACAATGAGCAGAAGCACAGACTGGCTCAGGATGTAACAAGAGATAATATACCCCCAAGGACCCCACAGCACACACAGCTGGTTTTTCTACCAAGGCCCCACCTCCCAGAGTTTCCAGACACTCCCAAAATAGTGCCCCCAGCTGGGGGCTAAGCTTTCAGAACATGGACCTGGGGAAAACATCATGCTAAAGTGTTCAACACTGATACCTCTGTAGGTCCAATGCTTCAGAGTCAGTGTGAGTGGATTCTTGGCAAAGGATCTCTGAGCCCAAAGAGCGGCATCTAGTTGTCCAACCCTAGGCTGGAAATATCTGAGACAAGGACATTGATAAGCTAATTCAATCTATTATCTAGTGTATGCAAGGATTTCTGAACAAGTAGGAAATGTCAGGTATGTACTTGAAGAGATCACCTGCTGATGGACTTGGAGATAGATACTCATTGAGTAGAAATGCTTGCTACATAAGTGTGTAGACATGATTTCACATCCCCAGTACCCATGTAAAAAGCCATGAATGGCTGTTTGCATGCCTGGACCCCCAGAGCTGTGTGGAGCAACGGCAGGAGGACCACTGAGGTTGCACTGAACCGCATGCTGTTGGCCTCACTCCAAATTCAGTGAGAGACCCTGTTTCAAGGGAATAAGGTAGAGAGTGACAGAGACAGACATCCAGCATCTGCCCCTGACCTCTGCATACACACCTGCACAAATGCATGAGCGTTTACCACCACACACACACATACACACACACACACACACACACACACACACACCACAGATTAAATAAATAAATAAATAAATAAATAAGTAGATAAATATTATCCATTGATAACTTTTATTTTCCATGGCAGAAGTATAAAGCAAATGGGACATTTCAGCAGAGAGTGTATTTGCTTCTGCCTGAAATTCACACGGCCTACGGCTCACTCTTACCACTGTTCCCTCTTCTTTGGGAAAATGACACAAGCCAACAGGACCATTTCCAGATGTGGCCTCCAAATCCTCCTCAGGACCCGCCTTCTCATCAGGCTTAGAACAGTGGGTATACATGCATTCACTTGCCTCTTTCCGGAGTATGATTGGGGTGGTAAGCACAGGATGTGGTCTTTGTCCCCGGCTGTCACAGGTGGTAGGTAATATGACAGTGTTGCTGACAGAGGGAGCCCCAGAGACCAGGAGAAAGGGCACTTGGTGGCCACAGCTTAGGTTTACTAAAGATTCCAGAGAGGGAGCAGAGAGGTGAAGGCAGACTCTGGGGGAAACTGGTTACTGAACTCCACAGGGAGAGAGTATTGAATCAGGCAGGAAGAGGATTCAGGGCATGAGAGTTTGGAAAAATAAGACAGATGAGCAGAGCAGGGATGCTCAGCCTGGATCCTGAACCTGCTTCATCAGCCACAGTGGGTAGTCCTTAACAGAGAATTAGGGCAGACTAAAAACCACCAAATCTATCAAGTGAAATAAGCTAGTTGATCGTGTGTGTGTGTGTGTGTGTGTGTGTGTGTGTGTGTGTGTGTGTGATAGAGACTACAGTGGAAAAGCTTTGAGGATGCCTGTTGGATGGGCTGAGAAGATGACTTATTTAGTAAAATGGTCTATGGTTATTACACAAGCATGAGGAACTGAGTTTGATCCCCAGAAAGCTGGGTATGGAGGCATGTACCTACAGTCCCAGAGCCAGGGAGGTGGGAACAAGAGGACCCCAGGGGCTCACTGGCCATCAAGTAATAGTAAATCTGTGAGCTCCAGGTTCAGTGAAACAAATCTCAAATAATAATAATAGTAGTAGTAATAATTATTATTATCATTATTACACAGAGAGTTATTGAAGAAAACACCTGTCATTGACTTCTGGCTTCTAATGTACATACACATGCATGCACACTCCCTATACATGCATGCACACACAATCAAAAGAGAATGCCTGCTGGAGAGGAGCTAGTGGGATGAGGACTCATATTGCAGAAGTTCAAGTATGAGCTACTAGACTTAGATTCGGTGCTGACATTACTTCCTGCTTGCCGTGAGTCCTGGACATGGGCTGCCTCATTCGTTGTTCGTAGCATCCCTGTGCAGCAGGTCCTCATGCGGTTCCTGATGTGAATGTGAGGAACAGCATGTGGTGCAGCTAGGTGACACACCAAGACTGTTGCCATGAGCATGCACATCCTAACCACTGTACCCCCCCCACCCCATCAGGATGATGGCAGGACAGAGCACCGATCAATAAATCAAGGTACCAAAGTTGAGCAGAGGGCTAGGAATGGAGCACGTGCCAAAGAAGCCCAGAACATTGAGCCTGAATGCCTCAGGGATGGAGACACTGCGAGCAGTCACAGCAAAGAGAGGAGGGGGCACCCCTCTTGGATAGCAAGAGAGGGGTCACTACTTTGAGGTCTCAGCTGTGTCTACAGGGGCAGGTGGAGGAGACAGGTGGCAAAGTCAGAAAGAGAATCAGGTCATTGGCAACAAATGGGCAAGGGCAGAGTTCTGACGGCCACCTGTGTGTGAGATAACTGCTGGGAGAGGGGAGGTCTAAACAGATGCAGCAGAGGACTCCACGATGTGGCACCATGGAGACCACAAAGGACCAGAGGGTGGGTGATGTATCAGCCACTGCCAGGAGAGGGCATTTTGCAGAAACGGTTTTAGGTAGGTGGTGGTCTACCAGCCAGATGGTGCGGTGTGAGTAGCCTAGCTTGGGATGGGAAAGCAATTGCCAGCTGGGCATTGTAAGGGCCTTAGCATGAACCGTTGGGGGAGGTGTAAAGAAAGAGTAGGGCGAGGTGACTGGCCTAGAGGAGGAGAAGGAGAAGGGCCACAGGAGGAGAAGACTGGTAGAGAGGAAGTGGGGCTGTGAGGGGAAAGAGATGAAGAGATGGTGGGCAAAGAGGCAGCCCGATGTGGAGGCGGGAAATCTCAAGGCCTGCTCAGGATCCTTTGATCTTTGCCACGTAGGAAGTGGAGCTTTCGTCTGCCGCAGATGATGGATGCAGACCGAAAGCTTGAAGAGGTGGGAACGGGTTCAGAATAGCTCTGAGAGACAGCCAAGAGAGGGATTTAATTCTTAAAAGCCTTTTTGGCGAGTGAGGCTTTCCCACTGGTTAAGACATCTTGTGCCTTGGGGGGAGGGTCTAGACGGCAGAACACTGGGTGAGGCGTCAGGACACCAATCTTCCTTTCCTACCCTGCCGCACTTGCTAATTAATACATTAGATGCGCCACCTTGGCCTCTGGGAACCCGCTGTCTCTTTCCTCGGGACTAGATCTTCCATCAGCTCTTGGAGCAGGAACATTCCATGAATCCAGCAAGTGGCTGACTCATTAAGAGATTGGTGTATCTGATTAAAGCCTTTTGCCAGCAAAACCGGAGTCAAAGAGTAGAGCTCTGGGTGACCCAGACAAGGACAAACAGGGACTGGGGTGTGTGGGCATGGGCAAGCATGTGCCTGTGTGTACCTGCCGAGGTGCACTGGGGACAGTTTGGATCAGTAAGGCCTGCAGCACGACGCCAGCTTGTTCCATAGTTTTAGCATCAGGAAGCTAAGAGATGGGACTTTAGATAACAAGGTGGCCAGAAAAGAACCACAAACAATCCCAAAGAGAAGCTGAAGCCAGACAACAGAGAGCAATGTTAGGGCTACCGGGGCCACAGATCTCGTGTGTGTGTGTGTGTGTGTGTGTGTGAGAGAGAGAGAGAGAGAGAGAGAGAGAGAGAGAACCTCCAGGCTTGGGGTGAACTATGCTATGCCACTCCCAAGGTGCACGAGGCCCGTCCTGAGTAGGAGATTGAACCTGGGAGGTCACGTTCAACACCTGAAGGCCAAGTCCGCTTCATCCCTCCCCAGCAAGTTCACTCTTGCCCTGTTGATGCCGCTGCTTCTGGACCGGGAGCTGGCAGGAAGTTTTAGAAAACAGCATTTTCAATTCAAGACGAAATGCTCAGTGGCCTGTGCCCTCAGCTCTAGGTTCGCTCTATGCTTTTATTTATTTCCATCTGATATTCCAGCCAACCAAAAGCAGAGGATTAGAGGTGTCTACCTGGCCCGGAGCCCACACTGTCATGTGGAGTACAGTTGGCCAGGTGCCCCTCCCTGAAGGGTCCAAAGACTGACGGGCGCAGGCTGTTTCCTAGAGGGGCAGTCCTGCACATCATCTGCCCACTTGTTAACCCACGTTTGCCCTGAGAGTTCCAGCAGTCTGGAGTCTAGGGTTCTAGACATGCCGACTTGAACCAGGAAAACCACCACAAAACAAGAGGAATGTGTTCATTTGTCTGGG
This sequence comes from Peromyscus californicus insignis, assembly GCF_007827085.1. Classification (NCBI taxonomy): domain Eukaryota; kingdom Metazoa; phylum Chordata; class Mammalia; order Rodentia; family Cricetidae; genus Peromyscus; species Peromyscus californicus. Next base: position 83,876,852 of record NW_026294606.1, on the reverse strand, counting down.
TGCATGGGAAGGTCAGAAGCAGCTCTCAGCCTCAGCGGTTCTGCAGTTCCTGCTCACATTCCAAGGCATGAGGAGCACCCTGAGCTGGCTGGACAGGCTGTGACTAGTAGGGCCTGTGGATTAAGACTGATCCAAGGGAGCTCACATGTTTGGGGCAAGAATGGATACACACTCCCTCTCAGAACAGATACTAAGGCTTCCTCCAAGGTGTAGATGGCCTGACTTGGAGCCTTTACTGGCTAGTCAGCTCCTCACAGGAGAACTCTGGCCGTGGGCTGTGTAATCCCAGGCCTGTTCTTAAGGCCCTGAGGCAATGCCACTGAGCCATTTGGGAGTTATCTGGAGACCTCTGAGGAAGTGAGGATGAAGGGTACATGCCAACAAGGGGTCTGCTCCTTGGGGGGTAATTGTTTGTGTTCATTATCTTTCTGGTTGCTGAGGCAAAATATGAAACATTAGCAGCTCAAAGGAGGAAGGGATTATTTTGGCTCATGATTTTGGAGGTTTCAATCCATAGTATTTGGTGTCATTGATGCTGGGCATCATGGGGGTGGAAGCAATATGGAGGACAGACTGTTCAGCTCACGGTGGTCAGGAAGCAGAAGCGAAAAGCATAGATATAACCGAAGGACACACCTCCAGTTATCTACTTCCTCCAACCAGACCATGCCTTCCACAGCCTCACCCCCTCCCGGATAGATAATCCACTCAAATTTTGAATCCCTCAAGGGATCAAATTGCTGATAGGTCAGAGTTGTGATGGGGCTGTCGTCCTGGCTTGCAGGGGACTGTCTTCTTGCTGTGTCCCCACCCGGCCTCTTCTCTATATGTTTGCGTGTGAAGAGAGAGGTGCGGGGCATAGGTTCTCTGGTGTTTCTCCCCGTAAGAACATGAATACCCGGGGCCAGGGAGACAGCTCAGCTGGTAAAAGGCTTGCCTTGCAAGCATGAGGACCTGAGTTCGATCATCAGAATCCACATAAAAACCAGGTGTGCTGGCACACACTTATCATCTCAGCTCTGGGGAGGTGGAAACAGGTTGTCGGAGCTGCCTAGCCAGCCAGCCTAGCTGAATTGGCACATTCTAGTTGAGTTAGAAACTCTGTCTCAAAAAACGAGATGGATGATGGCACCTACACCCAGTTACCTGAATTCTGCATAGTGACAGATCTGGGTCTGTGCTAGGTCTTCAGGAAGACGGCATACACGCTGCCATGTGTCCTTGCATTAGCCCAGCTTTTGTCTCCTCATGCTTCTAGAGGCTAGGAAGGTCACTGAGGAATGACACCCAAGGTTGACCTCTGACCCCTACGCATATGTGTGCACATACAAAAAGAACACTTGTCCCAACAAGCTAGAACCTACTCTTACAACCTCATTTACCTTACTTAATCTCTTCTACAGAGGTCCTACCTCTAAGCACAGCCACACCAGACTTCAGGGCTTCAACCTGTGAATTTGAGAGGAGTGTCATTGCCCCAGCATGCTCAGATCTCAAAGTAGCAAATCCTAGCCCAGAGCCCCACAGACTCTCGGGCTCTTTTATCCTTATAGGCACCTAAAGTGTCCAACATCACAGCCATTACCAAGATCTCCATGTTCATGGATGCTATGGGGTTGGACGCATGGGGACAGAAACTGAATCTTAGGCACTCACTGATGACTTTGAGCAATATCTCAAAGCCTCATCCTCCTGGCTATAACAGAGAACAGCACTTATTGCCACAGTCATAATGCAGAAGGAAAGAGGCAGGGCATGTCCTGGCAGAGTTTGGTGCAGACATAGGTGTCTGGCCACCTTTCCCCTTAGTTCCTCTTCTTCTTGCCAGGGTCGACATCTAATGTCAGTTGTCCATGGTTCCCATTCTGTTTCCACGATCAGAAGCATGGCTGGGGTCTCTGCCATGGAGTAATAGCTGGAGTTTGCTCTGACATAGAGTCCAGGAATCCACATGGGGGTGAAGGTGGGTGTCTGGCAGAGCCGGGTGGGCATGATGGTCTGGGGGAATGTTACCTAGGGATTGCCTTGTGGTCTGCAGGGTATGGGCCTCATCCACAAGTCTCCTCCTTCCCTCCACGCCACTGTTTGGTCACCACAGGTAGATCCTGAGTGAACCTTAAAGAGTAAATAAAACCCAAAAATACCCGAATGTTTTAGGGGAGATAAGTTACACTTGCAAATAGCCGTACACAAAAGTTTTCTTCCAAGCCCTATTTTTTTTGCGAGCTATATAGTTGGTAGTCTGGTCTGAGCTTGTGTCTCCATCAGGGGGATTCATCTTTGGGCTCTGTCTTTCCCTGGGAAGTCTGGGGGGAGAGGAAGAGCTGGTCTGCTTCCTTGATCAGATCCCTATTGTGTCCTGGTTGAACAGAATGAGAGAAACTGTAGCCTTTAAGATGGACACTGTGAACACTGCCCACTTGCGTGAAGCCATGGTCTTCTGGGGACCTGTCTGCTTTGTGCCTCAAAGTTGATGGCCAGTAAAGATTTGTAAATGAGCAGCCCCAGTTAAATTAGTTACCCAAGAGAAATACCAAGAAATATCCACACAAGCCTAGATGTGAATATTCACAACAGTATTATCCATGGCAGAGCCAAACCAAAAGCAATCCCTGTGCCTATCAACAGATGGATTGATAAGCAGGATGTTGTATATCCATACAATGGAATACTATTCAGCCATAAAAAGAAATCTGCCAGCATATGGAAAATATGAGTGAACCCCCACACTAAATCAAGTGGGCAAGCCTACATATTTACATGGCATTCCCAAAATGGGCAAATTATGGGGACAGAAAAGAGACTCATGGTTCCCTAGGACTGAGGATGAGGACAGGAAGTGATTGCAAATGAGGTTTAGGACTAATTTGGGGGGGCAATGGATACTTTAAATATGTGTGATACTGATGGTTCCTTAATTTTATAAATTTGTTTAAAATGACTACGGTGCACCAAAGGAGGCTGGCTTTTATGCTATAGAATTATACCTCAAGAAAACCGAGAAGCTGTGACTGCTTAGGCTGCGTATCTGGAGCTGAGAGCTGTGGCCTCTCATCATTGTGTGGTAGCATCTGTTTCCTTTGTAGGAGACAGGTATCATGCCAGCCTACAGTGTCTTTGACTCCAGCCTTGAGTCCCCTCCCCACAGGGCAGGGCACTGTCTGGAGAGTTTGTCAGAGAAGGAGTTGTGTTCTCTTGGAAGTTCAAAGAGATTCATTTTATGGGATTTTTTTAGAAGACACCAAATGACTTTCCTATCTCACTTTCTCATGCTATAAGTGACTTCCACTAGAGGGACAAAAATCACCCAATTTATCATTTTCTCTAGGGAAAGTCATAGACATCTCACAACAGGAAAGGTCTCCCTTGGTACTCTAATGGGCTAGTGCCTGACACATACCCCTAACTCATCCCTCATGGCCCAGGCTCATGGTGTTGCCTCCAGGTATGGGTTCTGCCTGACCAGAATGATTCAGAATGGTTAAACCCTCTCTATAAATCCCTCAGAGGAGACAATCTCAGGGTGTGTCTGTGTAGGAGGCACCCCTCAGCACTGACTCCTTAGGGTGACTCTTGAGTACAAGGAAGACCTATTGTTTGAAAGAGCATGCTCCCTTGTGCACACACACACACACACACACACACACACACACACACACACACACACACACACACGGTTGTGGAGGGGAGCTTGCCTTGCAGTTTGGGGAAGTAAAGTCTTCTAAAAGTTTCCCAGACTTGAACACTTGAAAAGAGTCTGAGGAGGGATGCCGCCCCACTCACAGCTCCTGCAAAGCCTGTCTGAGCATCACTTGGGCAGCTCATTGACTACAACCTTGAACACAGCACACACTGAGATGCATTTTCTCCCACTCAAATGGCGGGGAACGAAGTGCAGCTGCTAACCATGTCCATGCTCTGCTCTGGGTTCATTCTGAGCTAAGATGGTTCCTTTTCCCACTCTTCCTTCACGAAACAGGGTGGAAGGACTCTGGAGAAAGGAGCACCATGTATCCTTTAGCAAGTCTGAGGGTTTCTCCCATTGCATGACGGAACATCACAGGTGACGAGTGACAGTGGGTTTCAGAGCTCATCGCCTTGCTCAATGACCTGGGGCCAATCAGTTATTCTTGATCTCCTGTAGCCTTCCATCTCACCAATCGAGGGTGAAGCTTCGGATTCCCCAGCATGCACCTGCCATGATACAGAACTGCCCTTTTGCACACAAGTGTTCTGTAATTTCTTTTGTCACTCCTAGAGTTCTTTAAGTACAGGGATGGTGCTTTGTGTTTGACCACAGACCATCCAGTGCTCTGGACTCAGTGTCAATGCTCAGTGTCATTGATTCCCTGGATGATTGACATGCTCACAGGGTGTAGGACACAACCGTATGAACAGGATAAAGTCCATGCTGTGGTGTGTTTGGTTAGATGCGGGATAGAAACATGATGCAGTCCTATGGCTGCCATATGGCTGTGTTAATGGGTGGCAGAGGCACAGGTCTGGAGAGACCCCTGTGTGATGCTCAGACCAAAGCCTGCAGAAAATGCAGCCACATATGAGCAGAGGCAGCTCTGGATGATGAAATGACCACAGACTGCTTTTCCTTTCATTTCTCAGTATTTTTGTCACATAATAATAGAGATTTTTTCATTTATAGTGGTAGAAAGTAATAAGAGTAAGTTACGTAGGAGCTGGGGAGACGACTGGATTGGTAAGGTACTTGCCACGCAAGCTTGAGGACCTGAGTTCAATCCCACGTTAAAAAGTAGGGCCTGTGGAGACAGCCAGGGGTAAGGCACTTGCCATGCAAGTGTGTGGACTAGAGTTCAGATCACCAGAACCCATAAAAAGTAGGTGGGCCTGTTGCAGCCTACCCATAATCCTGGCACATGGGAAACAGAGAACTTGCCAGAGCAAGCTGGTTAGCCAGACTAGAAGAATAGGTAAGCTCCAAGCTGAGTGAGAGACCCCACCTCAATATACAAGGTACAAGGTGGAGCCCAATTAAAAAAGACACCCAAGGAGGCTGGAGAGATGGCTCAGTGGTTAAGAGCACTGACTACTTACTCTTCCAGAGAACCTGGGTTCAATTCCCAGCACTCACATGGCAGCTCACAATTGTCTGTAACTCCAGGATCCAACACCCTCACACATGCAGGCAAAAACGCGAATGCATACAAAATAAAAATAAATAAATCATTTAAAAAAAGAAAAGAAAGACACCCAGTGTCAGCCTTGGGCCTCTGCCTATGTGTGCGTGCACACGCACATACACACACAGGAGAACGCTCATAAACACATGCACACACATTTATTCGTATTTTTAAAAAGAAAAGAAAACAATGGGCATGATGGCACACACTTGTAATCCTAACACTGAGGAGGCAGAGACAGGCAGATCCCCGGAACTCACTGACCAGCCAGCCCAGCCAAATCAGTGAGCCCCAGGCCACGGAGAGACGCTGTCTAAAAAACATGATGAACTGTACCTGAGAAATGACACCCAAAGTTGACTTCCAACAGACACACACACATGCATAGGTATACACACACACACACACACACACACACACACACACACACACACACATACACACACACACACACACACACACACACAATGAGAACGGTGAGGAAATTAATACAATCAGGACTTCAAGACTCAGTGCAATGATATGAGGTTGGCGACATCCTCGTCTATGGCTCTTTGTAAGTGCAGGCCCGTGTTGTCCAAAGTGCGTTCCAGGGCACCCTAGTCCCCACCACAAGTGTCGCATCTCCGACAAGCATGGTGACTCACACATTGTCTAATAACCTCGAGTATTCCTACAGCGTGTCTCTGTTCAGCGTTCTCTGACTTAGCTTCAGAACCCCATCGAGCTGGAATGGCGTTGCCGGTGTCACTCATGGGAAAACACCGCTCTGAGTTAGTGTTATTGTTTTTAGAGACTCTCATGCTGGGTTGAGTGTCTTCATTTCATTTGTTTATTGGTAATACTCCCTTGGTGAGAGGACTTGGACAGATTACAAAACTAGAGAGCAGCTAGAGCCGAAGAAGCATTTTAGCGGCGTAGGAATCGGATGGTGGTGGGTGGAAGGGTGGGGGCGGGGAGAGACGGCTCAGTCAGTGTAAGGACTTACCACATACACATGAGGACTGGAGTTCTGTCCCCAGCACCCAGCTAAAGCAAAGCCAGACACAGCAGTGCACCCCTGTAAGCCCAGGGTTGAGGGGACAGAGACAGGGGGATCCCTGGGGCTTGCGGGTCAGCTAGCCTAGCTGAATCAGTGAGCTCCAGGTTCACTGAGAGACTGTCCGAAAACTAAGGTGGAGAATGACTGAAAGAGATCCTGATGTCACCGTTGGGCTCAGGGTGTGCGCGCACGCACGCACGCACGCACGCACACACACACGCACACGCACACACCATGTGATTTGGTGGCAGTCTCTCTCTTCATAAAGCTGCCCGGTGTCACTGCCTAGTGCCCCGCATTGTGAAGCTCATCCTGCCGTGTTGACCACTTTCCTCACTGTTGGCCCCATACCTTGTCAAGAAGCATCTCGTGGAAGGAGGATCTCTTTTAACTCACAGTTTGGGGACACAGGCCGCTGGCTTTCCTTTGTGTCCTTTTTTTCCACTCAGTCCAAGACCCCAACCCGTGGAGTGGTGCCATCCACATTCAGGGTGGGTTTCCTCCTTCAGTCAATCTTCTCCGGAAGCTCCCTCACAGACACACCCGAAGGTGTGCCTCTGCAGTGCCTGAGGTGCCTCTTAATCCAATCAAGCATGACGGCTGCACTTGCACTAATAAAAACCGTAGTTGAAGAAGCATGCTAGAATCCTCGGCGAATACCCCCTGTCTCCTCAGGGGTCTTACCACGAACCTGCATTTTATTCCTAAACAGCCATTGTCTTTATTTCCACCATTATTCCTTTGAATATGAGCTCATGGCAGAGATAACCCCAACCATGAAAGACTTCAGGGACTGAGCAAGCCTGACAGGTAGTAGGGAAATGAAATCCATCATACTTTTTGCCGGAAGTGGATTCACCTTCAATTTTGAGAATTCGCTATGAGCCAAGTCAGAACACTGGTGGGAGGGCATGAAGCAAGAAGCCAGGCCAGTCCTTGTCTCTCCTGGGCCTGTCCTCACCCTAAGGCCCTTGTAGGGCCATGCAGAAGATTGAATAGGAGTTATGGCTGTGATTTCCCCAGGGTTTTCCCACTTGGATGTGGACACGTCAGACATGGGAGGATATATATCCATCCCAGGTTGGCTTCAAATTCACTGTGTAGCCAAGAAGGATCTTGAGCTTCTGGTCCTACTGCCTATAGCTCCCAAGAGCTGGGGTCACAGGTGTGTGCCACCACAGCTCTGTTTGTGCAACGTTGAGGATGGAACCCAGAGCCTTGTGCATGCTAGGCACGTTCTCCACCACCTGAGCTACACCCCAGTCTAAGCTGGATATTACTAAAACACGAGAGAGACTGGCCTTGACTAGCCATGGTCTCACTTCGGTTGATTTTTTTTTTTTTTTTTTTTTTTGCTCAAACAGATGCAGCAGATCTGTCACCGTGAGTATAGTGATTCAGAAAGCATGCAAACTTCCATTCAATTGAAATTGTTTAAATAGCTGTTGGGGTTAAGCAAAACACAGAGAGTTAAACCCAGTATGTTTGGTGCCCATTTCCTGCACCCCTGTGAGAAGGGCCTCTAGGCAAATGTCTTTCTCTATTCATCTAAGTGCTGGGGAGACGCCACGAAAGGCAAGTTCTGCATGTCTACATCTGTCCATACTCACACTGGACACAGGCTCTCTTGCCTGCTCAGGGTCTTCGAGAACACAGACAGGATGGTGCAGCTCAGCTGTGGGTGCAGCTCAGCTGTGGGCTGCAGCCTGAGTTCTCCAAGACACACAGTTTTCTCTGTCTACGGTCTCTCACCTGGCAGCTGCCCAGAGCTAGAGGCTTTTAGGGAAAACTGGGAGGTGAGGCTGGAGGCCACTTGCAGGAGGCTGATTAGAGTAGATGGAAAAAGAAGTGATGTCTAATTGGGTGTGATGTGCAGAATAAGAGGAGAATCATCGGGTTTTCCAGCTCAGGCAGAAAGGAGCCTCCATCAAGGTCCTGTGCCTTCTAGATGACGACACTCATCACCCCCTCCAGGAGAAACCCCTAGACCCTATTGCAGCCCAGCAGCACATACACACATGTGAGATGAAAAGGAGGTGAAAAGCCAGACCTGGTGGTGCACACATGACATCCCAATACTGGGAAAGCTGAAGCAGGAGGATCTTAAGTTAAGACCAATCTGAGCTGCAATAAGTTCGTGGTCGGCCTGAATAACTTAGTGAAGGTCTGTTTCAGAGTTCAAAGGGTGGGGAATGCTGGGTTACAGCTAAGTGTTAGAAGCTTGTCTAGCATGACAAGGCCCTGGGTTGCATTCCCAACAGCACAAATAAATACATAAGCCTGGGGATGTGGCTCAGGCAGTAGAGTGGTTGCCTAGCATACATGAAGCTGTAGCTTCTTTGGGCCACTAGCTCACAAATAACGACACAGATACTTAGTAATTATGAAAGCTCAGCCTTAGCTTAGGCTTGTTTCTAACTAGTTCTTATAACTTAAATTAACCCATATTTTAAAATCTACATTCTTTTAAGTGGCTCAGTTACCTTTGCTCTGCACTGCCCATCCTGCTTCCTCTGAATCTGGCTGGTGGCTCCGCCTTTATTCTTCCCCCAGACCTCTCTGTCCCCAGAAGTCCTGCCTAAACTCTTCCTGCCTAGCTATCGGCCAATCAGCTCTTTATTAAACCAATCGCAGTGACACATCTTCACACATCTTCACCATGGATTCAATCCCTAGTATTTCTTAAACTGGATGTGGTGACATACAACTGTAATCCCAGCACCAGGGAGGTACAAGTAGGAGTATCAGAAGTTCAAGGTTATCCTCAACTTCATAGCAAGTTCAGTGTTACCCTGGGACATATGAGACCCCATGTTTCAGCGTCTCCATCTGTTCTGGAATTATGTTCCTCAAACTCAGCATACAGATCACCTGTTGAAGTCAGGTCTGGTTCAAGGGTCTGGGGTAGAGCCCAAGAGTTTGCCATTCTAAAAGGCTCCTGGGACAGAGTTGAAGGGTGCTGGTAGAACCTGGCCTGGGGTTCCCTCCCTGTGGGCCAAAGCTCCCCAGTTAGGAAACCTGACATGCATCCATCTTCCAGCTATAGTCCAGAGCATTGCCCAGCACCCAACCTCCCTGTCCCCATATGGTTGCCAGGGATCCAACTGTGGGTTCAGCCAGAAATCTGAAGACCCAGCTAACACTCCTTCTCTTCTTCAGGGGAGGAGCGCCCCCGGGAGCCCCCGGGCCCTGCAGAGGCCCAGGCGCCAGCTGGGACAGAGGCTGGCGGAAGGACGAGCCGGCACCGCTGGACATGCTCTCCAGAGCAGCTGCGGAAGGTCTTCTGGGGCGTGGCCGTCGTGTTCTGCGTGTGTGCCTCCTGGGCCGGCTCCACACAGCTTGCCAGGCTGACTTTCAAGACCTTCGATGCACCGTTCACCCTGACTTGGTTTGCTACCAACTGGAACTTTCTGTTCTTCCCATTGTACTACGTGGGGCACGTGTGCAAGTCCACAGAGAAGCAGTCTGTGAAACAGAGATACAGGTAAGGGACCCTTAGTCGACGGTCACTCACCTGGGGCTGTTCCCCAAATGCCGAGCTGCTGAGTTGACCCTGGAGGCCAGCGCTGGTGGCCAGTGGGAGGGACCAAGAGTGAGACACCACAGTAAATGCAACTGCTCTGTCCTGAGGTTGAGGTCAGAATTCTCTCTGCCTTCTATAATGAAGCCTCCAGTCTCCACCTCCACCCCTCCACCCTTGAAGGCCATTCCTATGCAATAGGGAATAGGGACCATCTTCCAGAAACAGCCACGGCAGGTCTTGGAGGTATAGAAATGGAAGTAGAACTCACTCAGGCAAGGGGAATGAAGCCAGGCTGAAGTAAGGACAAGAGTTCCAGGAACCAGGTGCTTGGGAATATCCTGCAGCTCACTTCCCTTACTTCACCTCTTTCCAGTTTCCTACACATGTCCTTCCTCATGAGTCTGAGTATCTGACAACAAGGTGGGGTGTACAATTAATGAACTGTATCCCATGATGACCCATACCTTACCACGCAGCAGGCACCCGAGCCCTTTCTGAGAGCAAAATCATTGATGTGACCATGGCGTTCCATAAATAGCATACCTTGTGGTTGCTCTGTGTCTGACATGGGCTGTGTCCAAGGACTGGCCCATCTGTTTTACCTGAAACACCCTGTGTTAGTCAGGATGACACTAAGAACACAGGAAACCTGCCTTTCTTCAGTCCCTGGCACTGAGCAGAAGCTGGAAGTCATGGACACTCCCTTCCATCCCCATCACCTTCCTCCTCCCATACCCCATCCTTAAAGTTGCTGTCCTGGGTGGCTTCTCTGTTGCTATGATAAAACATTTACTAAAACCAACTTAGGGGAGGAGACAGTTTATTTGGCTTACACGCCCTGATCACACTCTTTCCTTGTGAGAATCCAGGGCAGGAACCTGGAGGCAGGAACTGAGGCAGAGACCATGAGGAATGGTGCTTCTTGGCTTGTCTCCCATGACTTGCTCAGCCTGCTTTCTTACAGCACCCAGTACCACTTGCCCATTGGGGTAGCTCAACTTACAGTGCACTGGGCCCTCCCGTATCAATCATCAATCAAGAAAATGCCCCCATTGGAGGCATTTTCTCAGTTGAGGTTCCCTCTTCCCAGATAACTCTGGCTGTGTCAGTTTGGAAAAGCAAAAACAGAAACAGAAAAAAAAAAAAAACCCTAACCAGCACAGTTGCCAAATCCCACTGGGCATCCACTTCACATCTCAGACCTGTCTGGGGTTGCTCTTTGAAGTCACCGGATTGGGAAGAACGGCACTGGGACCAGGGGGAAAAGAAGTCTGCAGAGTGACAGCAGTCTCAACTGGAGCAGACTTTTTCTGGGTCCTCACAGAGTTAGAGCTGGAGTCCTTTAAAAAAAAATTGACCTGTGACGCAGGACCCAAATTCAAAAGGAAGGGAGTTTGATGGTGCTTGCACTGAGCCCCATGGCCAGCCTCCTAGGTTCTTCCAGAGTTTGGGGACAAGAACCCAGAGCCCATGGAGTCTTCCATGCTGACTTAAGGCAACAGCTCCTGGGCCAGCCAGAAGTGGCTAGGGAGGTACTTAATGCAGCACTGCTGAACAGCAGCCAAGACAGGAAGCAAAATAGATTTAGGAACCGTGAGAGGGCCTAAGAACTCCCCAAAGGCGAGAAGGAAATAACGGCCTGAGTCATGGAGAAAAACAGACATCCAGGAAAGGATGCATTTGATAGTTAAGTGGTCCGGAGTGGATCGGCCTGTAATTAGGAGACAAGACAAATGTTCCCTCCTCTTCCCATCAGCCATCTACACAGCAAGAGTCGCTGGACCACAAAGGTAGCATAATGCTATCCTAAACACAGGCAGTGGCCACTGTCCACCTGGGGACAAGGTTGACTACTGACACTTTGGGGACAGCCCAGCGCAGCTTAAACTGTTGGGCTGAAAACTATGCTTGCAGTGTCAAGCTCAAGGTGGTTATACAGTCAAGGTAGGCAAGATGAAAGGCCACTCAGAAAGATTAGTCACATAGAGAAAATCATCAGTGCCTGGAATCCAGGCTACCGGCTTCCTCTGCAAAGCATCCAAAGAAGGTCAAGATAAGGGGCTGGTTGAGATGGCCCGACAGGCAATGGCGTTTGCTGTAAGCCTGACCCTCGGAGTGTGATCCCCAGGCCCACATGGTGGAGGGAGGAACCAACTCTACAAGTTGTCCTCTCATCTCCACTGGTTCGCCATGACACACATGCACCTGCCCCACCCCACCCCATACCACCTCCACACACAATAAAAAAGATGTAATAGGAAACATTTTTAGAGGTTCGAGGCATAAGTTAGTGGTTAAAAGTGCTTGCTGCTCTTACAGAGGACTGGAGTTTGGTTCCCAGCACCCACACTTGGGCAACTCACAACTGCCTGTAACTTCAGTTCCAGGGAATCCAATGCCCTCTTCTGGCCTCTGTAGGCACCAGCGCACACACATGTTCATGCACACAGACACGCACACATGCACACAGATACAAACACATATGCATAAATAAAAGTAATAATAAAATTTTTAAAGCATCATAAAAACAAATTCAGCTCACTGCCAAGTTGTCTGAGGACCACAGGGAAGAGGGAATAATTGGATGACAAAGCCAATTTACACCTTGCCCAATTTCTATCTCAAAGTTTATCCCTACTTTTTAATGCGGTCCTTTCTAAGCCTGAGTTGTAGAAGTTCCATGGCTAGACAAGGATGCTTGTTTGCCAGCCAGTTCCTGGGTATCCAGGGAAGCCATGAACACCACCACAGGGTGAAGGGAGGCTCTCCCTCGATAGCCAGAAGATTCTCGGTATCCTAGACCTCGCTGAGGAAGTCACAACTCAGATGGGGAGGACTCAAAACAGTCTAAGACTCCCAGAGTGGAGAAAAACCAAAATCACATCCTTCATCTTCATGTTTTAATGCCAACTGATGCTAGAGGGAGCCTTAGCAGATATGGAGATGGGTCTGTTGGCAGAGAGCATTAGCAGAGAACCGAGGGAACAGGAGACAGGCGGAGACCTGTGGCCTCAAGAAAGAGGTTGGATAGGTACAGCAGCTTCTCTGAGGTTTCCAGGGAACAGACAGCCCCTTTAGACCCAAGAGTGCCAGCGTCAGCAGCATCTAAACTAGAACAGATGGGACCTTTGCAGCCTTGTCAGTGGGCCTTCCAGAAACTTCTAGCCATTGATCTGCTATCAAAAGCAAATGCTGAGACCTTCTACCACCACGCAGCTGCTAAAAGAGAAAAAAGAGAAAGAGAGAAAGAGCAGGGAGGCAACGGCGGCTTTCCTTTGGTTTTTGTAGTTCTAGGCTTCCGAAAGCTGGCCCTTGATCCTCCTCAGACATGAACAGCACTCAGAGGCAAGGGCCATTTCAGATCCTGGAAGTTTTCCTGTGTCTCACCTGCAACTACTTTCAAATACTCACTCAGAAGTTTAATATAAATTATAAATGCTCAGCCAATAGCTCAGGCTTCTTATTAGCTAACTCTTACATTTAAATTAATCCATATTTCTACCTATGCTTGCCACATGGTGGTACCTTTATTAGTTAGCATGGCACATTCATCTCCTGCTCCCTCTGTGTCTGGCTGGTGACTCTTGACTCTGCCCTTTTCCCTTCCCATCATCCTCAGTTTGGTCACCCTACCTATACTTCCTGCCTGACTCCTGGCCAATCAGCATTTTATTACACCACTTTGAGTGACGAATCTTTACAGCATACAAGAGGATTATTCCACAGCAAGTGTGTGTGCCTACCTGCACAGGTTCCCACAGGAATGGTGCCAACCTTGCAGAGACAAATTTCAGTGTTTGCAACTAGAGGTTAGTTGGTTTGGTCTGAAAATGGTTCCTGTGTGTCAAAGTGAGACACTGGGAAGCAATAATCAAAGAGCTTTGCCTTCACGGAGCTCAAAGGCTGGGGAGGGAGCAAGAGAGGGGCTGCATGAGGGAGCCAGGAAAAAGCCCAAGGATGCATGGCTTGGGCCACAGGGAACAGCTAAGAAAAAGTGAGGTGGACCAAACAGATGGTTTCTGAGTGCTGAAGGAGGTATGGAACATTCTAGGCAGATGGAAAGCCTGGAGCCTAGGGAACTTAGGAGGTGTGTGGGTGAGAGCAGCGAGGGAGCCCCTGCTCCATACAAAGAGGTTCAGAGCTGGCACGACTCCCAGAGCTACCGCAGTGACAACCAGGTTGCAGGCTTTGAAACCACTCCTGGAGAATAGGACGGAGTCAGGCTGCAGGCCAGGTTAGCTCACCAAACACCTCCCTAATGTCTGCCTGCCCAGGGCTTGTGGTAGGTGTGGATGAGACACATGTTGTCCTACCCCTGAAGACCTCACAGAGTGGGAACAAAGCCCACAGAAAACCAGAGTGGAGCATGAGGAGGAGGTGGGTGACACCTCAAGGCAGACAGGCTTGACTGCATCTTGGCTGGCAGTGTGATCTTAGGACTCTGCCGTCAGAGCAGGCCAGATAGATAGGAAGGGGTGTGTGTGTGTGTGTGTGTGTGTGTGTGTGTGTGTGTGTGTGTGTGTGTCTGTGTCTGTGTCTGTATCTGGGCGGGGGCTGGAAGCGTGATCTTAGGACTCTGCCATCAGAGCAGGCCAGATAGATAGGAAGGGGGTGTGTGTGTGTGTGTGTGTGTGTGTGTGTGTGTGTGTGTGTGTGTCTGTGTCTGTGTCTGTATCTGGGGGGGGGGGGGGGGGGCTGGCAGCGTGATCTTAGGACTCTGCCATCAGAGCAGGCCAGATAGATAGGAAGGGGTGTGTGTGTGTGTGTGTGTGTGTGTGTGTGTGTGTGTGTGTCTGTGTCTGTGTCTGTATCTGTGGGGGGGGGGGGGCTGGCAGCGTGATCTTAGGACTCTGCCATCAGAGCAGGCCAGATAGATAGGAAGGGGTGTGTGTGTGTGTGTGTGTGTGTATGTATGTGTGTGTGTATGAGTGTGTCTGTATGTGTGGGGGTGCATGTGGACATCTACATGGAGGCTAGAGGTCAACCTCAAGCATCACTTCTCAGATACCATCCACCACCGTGTTTTTTCACTTCAGGACAGGGTTTCTCCCAGGCCTGGGACACACTGATTAGGTTAGGCTGGCTGTCCAGGAAGCAACAGGGAATCTGTCTGTCTCCATGCTCACACCTGGCTTTTCTATGTGGGTTCTGGGGATCAAACTTGGGTCCTCATGCTTAAGCACCTACAGACTGAATCATCTTCCCAGGCATCGCGGCTTTAGTCTCGAGAAACAGGAACTTCAAGGTCTTGGGCAGAAGACTGATAACATCGGGGCCGATGTCAGGATTCCCGGAGCTGTTTATGTAACCGGTAACAGCATATGTTCACATTTCATGTCGGAGGAGGGATGAGTCTCAGGTGTCTCTTTGGTGGGGGAGGGGTGTGTGCTCAATTCCCGCACAACAGCAAGGAAAATGAATGCAAATCCAGAACCAGGTCTCTTGCTTTCTAATGTTCAGCTTCCTTTTCGGCCTCCAGAAAACCCTTGTGTTGGTGAAAATCATTTCCACTGCCATGTTTATTGAGTTGCAGCATTGTCAAGAGAAGTCTTCTTCGTAGGTAGTCTTGGAGCTGTTTTGCCTGGTGCTGTGGTTAGTACTGAGGCATAGAAGGACAGCAGGAATTAGTACTACCCTGTACCTCCTGCCTCCTCGGCTGTCAGGCCACACGGGCCAGGCCAGTGCTGACTGATGGGTTCCCTTCCCTCTCCTTGCTCACCCTGAGCCCCAGGACCACTCAGACCATCATTCCCACCAGCAGTCCATCATCAGCTGCTCCCAGAAACAAATGAGCAGGGCCTTCCATAGCAGGAGGATGGAGAAGCTCCCAGCTTGAGGGGAGCGCCCACGTGGTGTTCCAGACCCCATCTTTCTCAGCAGCGTTCAGCACCAGGTGTGATACTGTGGCACTTACCTGTTGCTCATTTCCCTCCAGAAGGCACGCTCCCTGAGGGTCAGGGTTGCCGGAACAACTCACAAGCTTCAGTCCCAAATACTGCGTCTGTGTTGTTCGTTTTTGTACCAGGGTCGGGACGCTCTTTGGAGACTGCAGTTTGTGATTCAGCTCCTGTCTGTAGCTTGGTGGCTAACAATGGGAATTACAAAGGAGTATCCTCAGGCCAGGAGGCTACCTTCAGGCTTTCAGTTGAAGCAGAATGCCACTCCTGTTAACATGTACACACGTGCAGATAGCCAACCAAGGAGCAGTGATTCTGTGTCTAACCGGGAAGCTGCGGTGGGCTTCCTGAGTCAGCAAAGAAGGAAGTGAGTCCGAGCGGCTGCCTAGGTTGGTGTTTCAGGGTGGTGCTTAAGGATTCATTTTATAAAAAAAAAAACAAGACAGAGGGGCTGGAGAGATGGCTCAGTGGTTAAGAGCACTGGCTGCTTTTCCAGAAGACCTGGGTTCAATTCCCAGCACCCACTTGGCAGCTCACAACTGTCTGTAACTCCTGTTTCATGGGATCCAGTGCCTTCTCTGGCTGCCGTGGGCATTGCACACACCTAGTGCACAGACATAAATACAAACAAGACACCCCGGGAAAATAAAAACAGTAAATCTTAAGGACAAAAGGCCGAGCATCATTTGCCTGCCCTGTCACCCCCAGGCGGATACGACACTCTGAGGGGCAGATAGAACATCCTGGGTCCTAGCTGAGAGCCTTCCAGCCTCTGCCCCCATGCACACCTCTCTGTAAACAGCTCTGAATTCACACTTCAATACGGGGTAGTGGAACACCCCACAGAAGTTCGGGGCTGAGCATTCCTGAAGCACTTCTCCGCTCCACTGGGGCAAGTTGGAGCTGGACCACCAGCTCCTGGTCTTTTCTGTCCTCCCCAAGCCAGCTGCTCCGTTATCTCGGGTCTCAGTTAATCCTTGAACAGATAACAGGGATTGGCTTAGAGTTCAGCAGTTCAAGAACGTGATCGGTTTTAACGTTGTGCTTTTGGAGCCTGTGGGAATCGGCTGCTGCGCCGTGGCCTCGGCGGCCTTGCGTTTTGTCGAGAGGGCAGCCCCTGTGCCTGTGTCTGTTAGGTGTGTGCTTTGAAGAAAGGAAGTGGCTTCTGTGACTGCCGTGCCACCCCCGAGGAACTGGGTCTGGGGGCAGGGAGTAGGTCAAGATACCCCTGAGTGGAAAATAGACCTCTTAATGTTTTAACATAAGTGTCAAGGTCTCTGTCAAGGTTTTCAAGGCCAGCCTAACAGGCTTACAAGGTGTGGGGCAAGAAAAGCTAGCTTCGGGGGCTGGGAGTAAAGTGCTCGCCTGAGCTCAATTCCCAGCATCCTCGTAGAAAGCTGAGTGTAGTGGACACTTTCAATCCTACTGCTGGGGAGGCAGAGACAGAGGCAGGCAGATACCTGGGGTGCTGGCCAGCCAATCTAGCTTTCTTGTTGAGTTCCAAGTCAGTGAGAGACTCTGTCTCAAAAAAAAAAAAAAAAAAAGTTGACAGCACCTGACACTCAAACTTCTGGCGCTCTCTCTCTCTCTCTCAAACACACACACACACGTGCGCGCATACACACACACAAATATATACCCTCTACCAACACATACACACACATACACAATACACACTACACAAACATGCAAACACATATACACATACACATAAATATACATACACTCCACACATTCATGAACACACCACAAACACATGCACACACCACACACACACACACACACGCACACGCACACGCACACACACACACACACACACGCACACGCACACGCACACGCACACACACACACACACACACACACACACACACACACACACACACGATGCTGGGGGCTAGGTTCCAAGAGGAGGAAGCCCTTTACTCTCATGGGTCTTGGAGAGGGGTCAGTAACCATGTATGCCAAACGATGAGGAAGGCTCGTGGGTCTGGCACGCAAAAGATGCAGGGACTCGGCGTGTGTGTGCGCTGCTTCCCAGTTCATAACCAGGAAGGCTGAGGCCCCACCGAGTCTTACCTACTAACGTTGAGGCATGTCTCATCTTCTGTTACGTGTAGTCAAGACTGATGAACCAGCTGGTAAACGCAGTGAAACTTAAAGTCTCACATTTAGCAAAAGGTCATCTGCCCCGAGACTTAGAATGATCAGAGAGGGACCACAGAAACCTCTGATCCAGCTTGTTCATTTTATCAAAGATATCATCTCTTGTGTTCAGAGAAAAATCACTGGGGCCCCTTGTTCCCAACAGCCCTAAACCTCTCCGTAAATACATCTAAGAGGTGGGCCAAAGCAGTCGTTCCTCATTGGAAGGAGCCTGGGGGCCGTGCCTGGGCAGGGTGAGCAACAGGGATGGAGCAGCACTTGCCCACACACTGGGCACTGTGGTGAGGAGCGAAAACACAGGCTGGCCATCAGACAGCTTGGAATGGAAATCAGCTTTGTTTTCATTTGCTACAGAGGCACAGTGAAGTCAGCTAAAGCTCCACACCTCAGCGCCTGCTGTTGGGGTTGGGTGCTTCCGTGGGTGCCACCGTTATTGTGGGTCACAGGCTTGGACTGAATAGAATTAAGTGCATAAAGGCTAAGCTGTGTTTGATCTCAGGTTTCCTACCCATCTCTGGGACATGGAATATAGATCCCCAAAGTCAAGTAAACTAATCCTTGTTCTCTCCAGGTAATAAGATGGTGATAATAACAATGATGGCCATGAGAGGACTGGTACTGAGGATGGTGATGAGTAGTGATACTGATGAACATGGATAATTATAATAGTGGTGGTGATGGTGGTGAGTATGATGATGATGATGGTGATGATGATGATGGAGGTGTTGGTGGAAATAATGATAATGATGTGAAACTGAGTCATTCAGCTCAGAGGATCTATGTAACTGGTGTGGAGCTTGTGGCAGGGAGGCCAATGGTGTATGGTGTCCTTATTTCACGCTACTGTGGTGAGGAAAGGTTTCTTAACAGAAATGATCTTTGGGACAAGCTTGGACGTGGGAGTGAAAGCAGTGCTGTGTACATCCCCCTGTCAAGTCATTCTAGAACTTACCCAAGAGACAGATGAAAATGTGAGGTGACTCATTTGCCCAGAAAACAAGCTCTTGACACGCCTTTATTTTGTGAAGCAAAATGAATAAAGGTGAAATGTGCTGTTGCTGTGCAGCATGCCAGAGCATTTGTCCCTTGTCATATCATTCTTCTTGTGTGGCCACTGCCTCAGCCCGCCTGTACCCTATGCATCTCTGGCTAGGCTGGCTGCATTGGCTGGCCCCGGCCTCATAGGAAGAGACACTACAGTGGTGTCTCCGGGTGCTTGTCCTTCTTCCTGCCTGCCCCCCCAGCAGTTGAGCATCACAGGTTGCCTCTCCTGCCACTGGCCCCATGGATACAGGAGGCCAAGGAGGTCAGGCATGGGAAGAAGTGACCCCAAGCTTGGCGTGAGACTGGTTCAAGTTCTCAGTCTGCAGCTTGTGTATTATGTGTTTGTGGGTTTGTTAGCTGTAAGCATTCCTTTGTCTTTCTCCTACTGAGAACTGCATAACTGTCCATTCCAAATTCGGGATGCAAATCACCTCCCCTGGTGCCTGATCTTTGGGCAGTGCTGTGTTGACAGTGGTTACTGATGCTAGACAGTGAGTCCTTTGGTGGTGGGTTTAATCAGTGCCAGGATTCCACTTTAAAGTCTGTGTGTGTGTGTGTGTGTGTGTGTGTGTGTGTGTGTGTGTCTGTCTGTCTGTCTGTCTGTCTGTGTCTGTGTGTGTGTGTCGGTGGAGGCTTGAGGTTGACATCAGGTGTCTTCCTCAATTGTTCTCAACACTATGTTTTGAGACAGGGTCTCTGACTGGCCTAGAACTCACTGACTGGGCCCCAGGCATCCATCTGTCTGTGCCTCCCCAGTTATAAGGGGTTATAAGCATATGTCACCATGCCTAGGTTTTTCTGCTTGTTTGTTTGTTTGTTTGTTTGTTTTTTCTTAGCATGGCTTCTGAAAGCTCTCACTAAGGTCCTCACGCTTGCGAGGCAAGTGCTTCACTGTGTGAGCTTTCTCCCCAGCCCACGCGGTGTTTTTCTTCGGGTTATTGAGTCACAGGGCATGAGTACTTGTCTCTTCTTGTGTTTTCTCTGGCTGCTTTGTGGTGCTGCCTTCTACATAGCTTTCCTGAGCGAAGGACCTGGGAGCCTACGGAAAAGACTCCCTTGATTGCTGTACCTGCTCTTCCGAGCAAAACTGGACCCCTTCCCGCGGTGCAGCCTGCACCCTGGCTGGGCAGTCAGTAATCAAGCCCTTCACCAAGACATAGTTATGTCTTCCTTGAGCCACATGCTCAGGAGCAGGTGAGGCGCGTGCCCAGCTGTCTGGGGAGAGCCCCCTCTCCATCTGCACCCCTGCCTACTGCAGATCTAGTCCTGAGAGGAGGGGGACCAGCCTCCAGCTGAGGGTCCCTGGAGGGGTCCCACCTCCTGATTTCCCATCTCATTCCTCTTCTCACAAGTGTTTGCCTCTAACCTTGAGCGTTCCCGGTCAGTCGTGTGCTAAGAGCTCCTGTCTCTGAAACAGTTCCTGGAGTCAGAGCCGTGAACCTGGCCTTGAAGAGCTGCTTCTGGTGTACGTTGTCTGTGGGGCCCCGCCCCCCACAGTCTAGTTGAGTCGTCATGCAAAGCAAGCAGCGGGACTGGCCAGAACAGACGGCCTTTGCTGATGCCTGCGTGCAATCTATTCTTGGGCTTCCTGGACCTTTTAAAATAGAATTTCAGTAATTACATTTACCTCCTCAGCTGATCCCTACTGTACCCAGAGAACACAGAGACAACTTAGGTACATAATGTAACATTGTGGACTGAGACCCCTTCTTTCCACGCAGTTCCTTCCTAAGTGCCCAATTTTATGACGCTTACATTTAATGAGTTACTCCCAATCATGCATACATTATTAATGTATAACACAAAAGAAATTGAAAGGACTAGAAAAATTAAAGGTCCCTTGTTTCAGGAACACATCATCAGACTCTTTATGTACCAGTCCTTTCACCACACACGGGGAGGACAGAAGAGAATTGTTTTTCAAAGGTTTTAAGCACTTCCTCAACAAAATGGGAATCCTGGATGAGCCTGGTGGTATGGGGGATGAGGGGGTCTGTCACACGCTGTTGTATGTGGTATGAGTGTGTGTATGTTCATGTGTGTATATAGGTACACACACACATGCTGGTGTTTCAGTATGCCAGAGGTAGACATCGTCTTCCTGGGTTGCTTTCCATCTTATTGAGACAGGGTCTCTTGCTGAACCTGGAGCTCACTGAGTAAGCTAGACTGACCGGCCAGTGAGCTTCAGAGACCCTCCTGTATGGGGATTACAGACACATGTGGCCAAGCCTGACTTTTTTGTTTGGAATCCGAAACCAAGTCTTCATGCCTGTGGGTCATAACTTTACTCACTGAGCCCTCTCCCCAGCCTCTGATCAGCTGTTTCTAGGCATTTGGTTATATTAAAGTTGAATGGGACTCGGTCTCTTTCAATCCACTGTGGGAGGGCTGTGTGTTATGAGGAATGTTTTTCCTTACGTGTCTTGAGCAAAGGGAATTGATGGGGTAAACTGAGGAAGCCATAGCCACATGCATCGTGAACACTCCTTTTTGGAGATGTGCCTCTGCACGTAATTTTACCTTCCCTGGAGAGGAGAAAGGGCTGGCACCACTTAGCTTTCCTAGTCAAACCTCAGGAATCCTAAGCAAGACACCACTGTCCCATTTACATGCCAGTGTGAAGCAGACCCTCCTGAGGTTGGGGATGGGGGTTAGATTAGGACAGTCACTGCCGGGATCCCTGTTCCTCAGCTGTAATGGGAGCTTGCTCCAGGGAGGGGCTGCATAGCCAGGGACTTCATCCTTCCTCTGTCTCTAACTTAGGCCAAGCCAGTTGTCTCCAGTGTGGCATGCCCGCAGTTTGAATGTTACGTGCCCCCATAGGCTCTTGTGTTGGACACATGGGCTCCAGACGCTGGCACTGGTCTTAAAGTGGCACTAGGGGAAAGTGGGACCCGGCTGGAGGTGGCAGGTCACTAAGGGGCATGGGGCTTGAAGGCTGTACCTGTTTCTCGCTCTGAGATGAGTACTCTGCTCCCTGATTCCCCCCCTGAATGTGAGGAGCCTCTGCAGCATGCTGCTGCCATGAACTCACTGGTAGACTGAAAATCTTCTGAAACCATGGCCCAAACTCTTCTCTCTTCTGTTCAGTCACTTGTTGGATATTCTGTCTCAGTGATGAGAAAGTAACTGATGCCCCCAGCAAGGCAGGTCAGAGATAGCCTGGCATCTTCCAACCCATCCCACTGTACCAGCTGTATACTCAGGATCCCCGGGCTTCGAGGGATGGAGATAGGAGAATCTCCAGAGTGACAATGTCCCTGTCAATCAACAGCATGAGTCAGAACTCAAGTTCTGAATGAGGGAATTTGACAGGCAGCCAGCATCACACTAGGGAACATGATCTCTGTGCCTGGAATTGGAGTCAGCCTGGAAACTCACATTCTCAAGTATGCAGCTAGACATCCTCATGGTCTTGGATGGGGATAAGGCTGAGTCTGTAAAATGGTTTGCCTTGTACGTGTGAGGACCTGAGTTCAGATCCCCGGAATTCACAGTGATGTATGTGCAGCTGTAACCCCAGCCCTAGTGAGGTGGGAGGTAGAGACAGGAGATCCCAGATGATTGCTAGCCTGACCTGCTTGGTGACCAATGAGAGACCACCCCTATCTCAAACAAAAGATGGAAGGATGGGCACCTCTGACCTCTGTGTGCACTGTTTGTGCATGCACGCGCGCGCACACACACACACACACACACACACACACACACACACACACACACACTGCATGGAGGGCAGCAGAATAAGACTGATAGAAGGGCCGATAAATTATTTGGAGTGGAAACATGCTATGACTAGAGACATATGGAGGGTAACAGGAAGGAGAGAGCAGGGTGTGCTTGCTGCTTCCTGACCCACTCTACTTCCGGATGACTGCTTATGTGTACAGTGTGTGAGAGCCACAGAGTTACAGGCCACTGAGGATGCAGCCAGGTACAACCTGACCCAAGCCGACGACACACTGAGTGCCAGACCACTACACGTTGACAAAACCCTTATATAAGATGCTAGCAGAAGTAGCAGGAACAATGGAGCAGAGCACAGTGCCCTGGGCTCAGTGGGAGAGTGCTCTGGGGACTGGGGTCCTCTGTCAGGAGGTGCAGGGCCATGAGAAGGGCAGGCTGTGGCCCCAGCATGGGTCACAAAGGAGACAGTAGGCACCGCAGTTATACCACAGCCAAGCTCAGATCTATTCATGGATCTCAGGGCTGGAAGACCAGGTGTGAAACCCAATAGGTCTCAGCAGGGACACTGGCAATGGCTTCCTTAAAGGTCCAGGGCAAGAGACAGGGGCAGGCTGGGTACTGAAGGTGTAAAACAAGAGGAAGGAAAGAAGAGAAATGGGAGGGGAGAGGAGGAGAGGGGAAGGGAGGGGAGAGAACAGAGAGGAGGAAGGAGGGAAAGGAAGGGGGGAAGGGAGGGGAGGGGAAGAGAGGAGAAGAGAAGAGAGGGGAGGGGAGGGAAGAGGAGGCAAAACAGAGAGCCTGTTGGGTGTGTGTGTGTGTGTGTGTGTGTGTGTGTGTGTGTGTGTGTGTGTGTGTGTGTGTACATGTGCAGGGGGAGGTACGTGCATGCTTGTGTGTGTTTTTGTCAGATGGGTTTGCTAGTTTGCCATGTAGGTGTTTGAGACTAGCCTGGGCTAGACACAACCCTGTCTCAAGAAAGGAGAGGAGGGAAATGAAAAAAAAAAAAAGAAGAGGGGTAGGTTTTCAGCCCCCTCGGGCTGTTTTCCCACAGGCAGGCTCTCTCTCCCAAGCATAATGACCATCTTGGTCAGAGGCTGTGGCCGGTATACAACTCTCTTCCTACCAGAAGTACCCCGAATGTCAGAGCCCAGAAAACAAAAGGGGTTCCTGTGGCTGCTCACACGAGCAACCTGCCTTCCCACACCCACCAGTCTAGCATGGTGGGCCCACACAGAGTGACAGCCAGGGTGAGCATGCCGGACAGCCACAGCCCGAACTGCAGGGGCATATGATGGGCACTGCCTGGATCCTTCTACAGCAACCTCATGCTGCTGATTAGGATGGGTGGAGGGGTGCTTCCAGTGAGCTGCGGGTATCAGTGCCAGGAAGCACATGACCACCTGTGGGAATGTGACACATTCCCATTCTCCTGCCGACAGTCACTGACCATTCAGAGAGTGGCAGGGCAGAGAGACAGCTGGATGGGTGCTGTGTCTTCTCCACCCCCTGCCATTCCTCTTCAGAGGGTGCCCCTTTCCCCTGGCCCCAGCTGTCTCAGACCCACCGCCATCCAGATGTGGTGACCCATGTCCCTCCCCCACCATGCATCTGCCTTCCTCTTGGTTCTTCTTCTCGTCCATCTAGAAGCTCTCATTCTTCATCCTTCCAAATGAGAAATGAAGTTCCTTTCGTCCTCACTTGTGCTTCACAGGGATCCAGCCTGAGCGTGAGCCCATGGAGCTGGAGGGAGCTGTAGCCTGAGTGTGAGCCCATGGAGCTGGAGGGAGCTGTAGCCTGAGTGTGAGCCCATGGTGTTGGAGGGAGCTGTAGCCTGAGTGTGAGCCCATGGAGCTGGAGGGAGCTGTAGCCTAAGTGTGAGCCCATGGTGCTGGAGGGAGCTGTAGCCTGAGTGTGAGCCCACGGAGCTTAGGGTGATTTTACTATTCTCAGATGAAGGAAATCATGAGAAGTGGCGTTCTTTGAACAAGAAAAACTGTAACTGGGTCACAAGAGACAAATGTGCCTGGAAGTGTGTGGCAGGAAGTACCGTGGTCAGTGGACGTGGCAAGACTTTGAGGGACTGTGTTAATTACTTTTCTTCTTTGGTTTGTGCTCGGAGGGAACACCGTTCGCCATGGCAGGGAAGGCTCACTCACATTTGGACAGGTCAGAAAAGACCAGAGAGGAAGCCAGGCTGGCTTACAACCTTCAAACTTCCCAATCCCTACCAGAGACCACTACCCTTCCTTCAACTAGAAGAACTAGAAGCCACCTCCTAGAGTTTACACTTTCTCCCCCAAACTTACCACCGGCTGGGGACAAGGTGTTCCAGCACATAAGCCAATAGGGGACATTTCAGTCAGATCCTAACAGAGACTCTCTGGCATTCGTAGGCTATGATGGGAGCAACAGACAGCTGGGAGGTGTATGGGAGGAAAGAACCATTTATAAGCTCAAGAAAACACTTTAAATCCCTGGGCAAGCATGGTCCAAGTTTATAGGACTGTCTGGAAGAAAGCTTTAAAGTCCCTAAGATTTAGCAGTGTAAAAATACGACTCCTCCCTAGGCTCACTTATAAATGTAACACTGTCCCAATTAAAATACCAAAAGGTTTGTGTTAACACACAGACAAGAAAAATCTGGAGAAAGAGGAGCTGTGGGGGAGGACCTGGTCAAGCCAGACATGAGAGTAGAACTCTGAAACCCAGTGACCGAAGCAGCTGTGTCCAGACAGACGGCCATGGGGTACCGACACCTGTGGGGTGCCTTGGCATGCAGTTGGTGAACCTCACGTGGGTGAGGAGGATGAACACTTTAGTCAGCGATAGTACCAGAGGGGAAAAACTAATGTTAGCCACACCTCCTGCCTAGGGAAGCCTAGAAAAATTCCAAGTAAAATGTAAGTGTCATGCCTGAAATCTGAGTACTAGAAAAAATACGGGAGCGATTACAGCATTACCTTCCTAGGTGTCACAGAGTCTAGAAGCTCTCAAAGAGAAGACTAGAAGGAAATTAAGTCTCTGTGAAGACTCAGTGGGTAAAAAGTCCTTGGGAGGGGAACCACCTCCCAAATATGTCCTACCTCTTCCACACACGTGCTATGGCACACACACACCCACACTCACATAGACACATACACATAGACACACACACAGACACACATATATAGACATACACACATACATAGACACATACACTCACATAGACACACATACATAAACACATCTACTCACAGAGACACACACACAATGATACTAAGTTATATTTTTAAATAAATACATTAGAAAAAAAAATTTATGCTTAAAGACAGGGGATGGAGAGACAGCTCCATGACTGCTCTTCCAAAGGACCCAGGTTCAATTCCTAGTGCCCTCTTCTGACCTCCAAGGGCACCAGACGCACATGTGGTGCACAGACATACATGCAGGCAAAATACCCATACAATACACATATGAATGAATAAATGAATAAACAAATATTTTAAAGCTCAAATATTATGCTGGTTGGTAAAAAAATAATAAATCACCATTATCGTGTGAAAATATGAACTGACATTCTTAGTTATGGTTTCTATTTCTGTGATGAAACATCATGAACAAAGGCAAATTAGGGAAGAAAGGGTTTATTTGGCTTATGCTTCTACATCATAATCCATCATTGAAGGAAGTCAGGACAGGAACTCAAACAGGTCAGGAATCTGGAGGCCAGAACTGATGCAGAGGCCATGGAGGAGTGCTGCTTACTGGCTTGCTCCTCATGGCTTGCTCAGCCTGCTTTCTTACAGAACACAGGACCACCAGGCCAGGATGGCCCCACTGGCAATGGGATGAGCCCCCATCAATCACTAATGAAGAGGATGCCTTACAGGCTTGCCTAGAGCCAGATCTTAATTGGGGCTCCCTCCTCTCTGATGACTCTAGCTTGTGTCAAGTTGACATAAAAACTAGCCAGGACACTGACCAACTGGAATAGTTATAATTCATATGATAGAATTCATCTATAGAAAAGATAGTTATAACCCATATCCTAGAGTTCATCTAATAATAAAGAGCTCTTTTCCTTTTTCGTTTGGTTTGTATTGAGACAGCCTCAAACTCCTAGAAACTCTCCTGCCTCCACCTCCTGAGTGCTGGGGGCCACAGGTATGAACAACCACAGTGAATATAATATCTCTTTTAAGACATAGAAAAGCAACCCACAATTCAATAGAGAAAGACATTGGCCCTCTGACCAGATAATTCACAGAAGAGACATAGGAACGGCTTGAGGGTCTGTGCCCTGCCTCATCTCGCTCTGAAGAGAAGAGATGAAGCATGTTTGGTTTGTGCCATCCACTTGACAAAAAGAAAAACAAAGAGGAGCTTCGGTTACACGGTATGTAAGCAGAGCTTGAGGAAGCGGGCACCTAGCGTGCTGTGGGTATCTGCACATTGGCAAACCTGGGGGATGATTTGTGGGGCGATACCTAGCAAGATCCTAAGAGCGTGTCCACCTCCACCTGGTATCCCACCCATGAGATAGCACTGGGCCTGGAGAGGTGGCTCAGCAGTTACAATTGTGTGCTGTTCTTGCAGAGGACCCAAGTTGAATTCCAAGCACCCACACTGGACGTTTCACAACTGCCTGCAACTCCAGCTTCAGGAGATCTGGCACTCTCTTCTGGTCTCTAGCGATATCCACAGCAAACACACTTAGAAATTTAAAAAAAAAAAATCTTTACAAAAAAAAAAAAAAGGAAGAACAATCTGCATTAGC
This sequence comes from Peromyscus californicus insignis, assembly GCF_007827085.1. NCBI lineage: Eukaryota > Metazoa > Chordata > Mammalia > Rodentia > Cricetidae > Peromyscus > Peromyscus californicus. Next base: position 83,849,581 of record NW_026294606.1, on the reverse strand, counting down.
AGATATGTCACCAAGCACATAGTTTGAACAGAACCTCACCGGACCTTTGTAACTAGCTAAAGATTCAAACCACCTTTAAACAGTACTATGTAGGCTCAGAGCATCAGCTGTAGATAGCAGGGTGTTTATATGATGACAGAAAAAGGATCGCCAGGAAATATCCTTCAGTGAAAAGACCCTAATCATTTATAAAATATAGAGAGAATACAGGATAAAATGTAGATAGCTGTGCTGGGTGTAAACCAGTGGTAGAGTGTTTGCTTGGCTTGTGCAAGGGCCTGGGTTCAATCCACGGAGAGGAGAGCTGTGTTGCTTAAATATACATTTATAAGGAAGACTTCAGTCACAACAAAACAAAACGAGTGCCTTCCCTTCTCAGAAAGCAGTAGGTGATTTTGCAATGTTAAAAAGCTAAGAGGAGCAGCGAAGGGCAGTTCTAAGAAAGAAGAAACAAGCGCAGCTGGGTAACCATCCGGGCGTCCTCTCACCACACAGTGTGTCAACACTGAAGGGACTGAAAATGGAAACTGGAGGCACCTGCCCAGGGCTGAATGCCAAGTAAGACAAGCGCTGCCCCAGCGTGAGCTGTACTCGAGAGGTGCCAAGGGCAAGGGCTCTCCTGCCATTGTTCTGAGAACATAATGAGAGAGGACAGGCCATGCTGTGGGAGGCTGAAGCTGATTGGTGGCAGACAGGAAAGCTGCTTCTAGAGAGGGCCCTACTTCCCACCTGACCATCCTGTGATCCTTGCTTAAACCTGAGCCTCTTACCTTCACCCAATTTTTTAAAGATTTTTTTTTAAACTTTTACTTTATTTTTAAGTATGTGCATATGTCTGTGTGTGGACTTGTGCACAGAGTGCAGGTGCCCTCGAAAGCCAGAGAGCTCATTGGATCCCCCGGAACTGGAGCTACAGATGGTTGTGAGCAATCCCACATGGATGCTGGGAACCAAAATCGGGTCTTCTGGAAGGACAGTGCGTGCTCTTAGCTGCTTAGTCTCTCTCCAGCCCTTCACCTGACTTTAAAGAACGGCAGTGGCTGCTCTCCATGTGGCGAAGGTCAGGCCCTCCCACATGGCTCTCCCGGTCTCTTGGCATGGCAAAGGCATCCTGTGGCTTAGTCATCTGAGGGCTGTGTTCAGCTTGTCCACATTGCCAATGGGCTGACTTGTTCTTAGCACCTTCCCCACCCGCAGAACCTCTGAATGTTGGGGTTCCCTGTGAGATTACCAGGGCTCATACCTTAAAACCCGTTTTTTACCTCATTTTAGCCAATCCCGTTAGGCCTGCCAAGCCAACCAGTATGGCTTGTGCCATGATTCTGTCTCTTTTGGTGCAGAGACACAGAGATGAATTTTATCCTGTCACTCAAACCACTGGAAAGAGATGCCTTCTCTTCTCTCTTCACAAAGAACAGTCTTCCAGTGGGGAAAGGGAAGAAACATGAACTCCACTAGGAAGCTGTATCAGATACTGTCTTGGTGATGCAACAAATGCCTGACAAAAGCATCCTGAGGAAAGACTGAAGGCCTCTTTTTTGCTCCCAGTTGGAGGGTACAGTCCATCACGATGGGGAAGGGACGGCAGCAGGAGCCTAAGGCTGCTGGCCACGTTGCATCTGCAGCCCCACAGGAGAGAGAGAGATGGAAGCTGGGGTGAGGAAGGGGGAGCAGGGGAGGTCAGCTCGGGGTTTCCTTTTCATTCAGACTAGGACCCCAGTCCATGGGATGTCACCACCGACATTTAGAGTAAGTCTGTCTACCTCAATTGACCTAATCTAGAAACTTCCTCCCCACATGACTAGAGGTTGTCTACATGGGGACTGTAAATCCTGCCAAGTCCACAGTCAAGATTCATCATCGCAGAAGGAGTTCAAGCCTGAGACAGAAGACAGGATAGAGGTGCTTTCCACCACTTGTCTGGAGTTTTATTTTGTTTTGAGAGAGGGTCTCATGTCATCCCAGCTGACCCCCATTCACTATGTAGCTGAAGGTGTCTTTGGACTTTGGCTCCTCTTACCACCTTTAAGGTTTCAGGCTCAAGTTAATTCTATTTGATAACAAGTGATTAAAGAACTTGCAAACACGGTCACGAGAGATGCTGTAGAGGTAAAGGGGGGAAATGTTTTAGAAGATCATTTCACAGTATTCTGAACGGTTGGAAAACATACTCTCCACCCATAGACATAGCATTGACTCATTGCTAAATTCATGAATGACTCATTAACAAGTTGCTAAGTACTTAATAAGGAAAGGTGTCAATGAAAGGGGGCATGGCTCGTGCGTGAGAATGTGCCGAGTCAGCTAAGTCTTTGCTGACTTGGAGGGACACGTCCACCCTTCACCGTGGAACTTGTCCTTTGATTCCACCCTGTTCCCTTCCATCAGTAACTCAGATGCACAGATAGTGTGTCTTAGAATGTCATTACTAATTTAAAATGTCTGCTCTGGGAACGACACTGGGAAGAGAATGAAAACCAAGCCACAGCCTGGGAGAAAATATCTGATAGAGGCCTGACATTCAAAATGTACGAAGAACACTTAAAAGTCAAATACAAGCAAGGCTAATGTAGAAGTGAGTGGTTGACCTGAAAAGTAACCTCACCAGAGAGGTAGACTTGACCAGTGGCATCAGGGGGCTGCAAACTAACGGGCAGAGAGATACCACCATGTACTATAACAGTGACAAAAAGTCAAACACGGACAGATACTGTGAAGACACAGAATAGCCGGTGTCTCTTCATTGCTGTGCTGAAGATAAGAATACAGGCACCATGGAGGAGAGGTCCATGCAAAACACTCAAGCACCCTTAACCACCTGCTAAATGCAGAGGACCCTAGCTCACTTCCCACAACCAGGGCCTGCAGCTTAGAGTCACCCATAATGCCAGCTCCAGGGTACCTGACACCCTCTTCTGGCCTCCAAGGGTACCTTCACTCATATACACATACCCACACACGGGTACACAGACATATGCATAATTACAAATAAAATTGACCTTTTAAAAAGTTTCACATGAGGGGATAGAGAGATGGCTTAGTTAATAAGAGCACTTACTGCTCTTGCAGGGAACCTGGGTTCAGTTCCCAGCACCCACACGGCAGCTCACGACCATCTGCGTCTAACTCTGGTTCCAGGGGGTCTGGTGCCCTTTTCTGGTCTGCACAGGCACCTGCTTGCATACATGTGAGCAGACTCCCACACAGAGACATAAATTTACAATTAAAAATGTATCTTTAAGATGTATTTGCTAAGTCTCAGAATGAGCAAAGGGTGAAGCAACCAACCTTTGGGAGGGAATGGGAAGACACTGCCATCTAACCATGACCATGAGGTCAGCTGTGTAAGTTCAAAACTCCCAGATAGTTAACAACTTAAAACAACGTATTTTGCCGCTTGTAAATGGGGTGGTAGTGTCATACTTACACAAAGATTATGATTCTCATGTTTCATTATCTTCCATTCAATATTTAATGTCTATTTCATGATCACAAAGAAAAATTTCAAGTTGTACTAGTCAGGGTTCTCTAAAGGAATAGAACTAACAAACAAAAAAGACGTACTGGAAGCCATTTTAGACTAAAAACAAGCAAACAAACAAAACAAAACAAAAAAGACGTACTAGAAGCCATTTTAGAATATGTATATGGAGTTTTTGAGTGGCTTACAGGTTGTGGTCCAAGAGTTCAACAATGACTGTTTCCCAAAGCAAAGGCCAAGGATCCAGTAGTTTTTCAGTCCATAAAACCAGATGTTTCAGCAGTCCTAATCTGGTACTGGAGTCCCAGGGATGGCCTAGAGAGCTGCTAGTTGTCAGTTTCTGTTGGAATCCAGATGATGTGGGTGCTGATACCAGTGGAGGAATGGCACAGGACTGATGAACTTGCCACTGAGCGTGAGGTCAAGCCAACAGGAAGCACAGGCTTCATTCTCCTGTGTCCTTTTATGTGGGCTGCCACCAGAAAGTGTGACCTAGTTTTAGCGTTGGTATTCCCACCTCAAATGATCCAATCAAGAAAATCCCTCACAAGTTTGCCTAATTACATGAGTTTTAGTTAATTACAGATATAGTCAAGTTGACAACCAAGATTAGCCATTGTTCAAGTGTTTCCAAGCTTGCCTCTAAGTTCCTCAATATTCAAGGCATTCCCTTTTAAAAATTTTAAGACATTTTTTATTTTATTAGTTATGTGTATACACGTGTTTGTGAATGCAGTGGCCACAGTGACCAACAGCAGGGGGTGTGAGAACCCCTGGAGATGTGATTGTAAGAGGTTGTCAGCTGCCCTAGATGGGTACTTGAAACTGACTTGTCCTCTGCAAGAGTAGTAATCGCTCTGCACCAGAGCTGTCTCTCTAACCATGAAGGATGCATTTTAAAAGAAAAGAAAATGTTGGGCTGGTGGTGAGATGGCTTAGCAGGTCAAGGCATTTGCTGCCAAAGGTTACAACCTGAGTTCCATCCCCATAATCCACATGATGGAAGGAGAGAGCCATCTCCCACAACTTGAACTCTGTCCTCCACATGTGAGCCATGACATGCACACGTAAGAAACACATAAATAAATGTAAATTAAAACCTTCAAAAGTAAAAACTGTAGAGGAAACCAGCGGGTGTTAACAGGATCTAAAAGGCTTTCTTTAAACGCCTAAACTGAATTAGGGGAGGCAGTTTTAGCAAGCCTTCCTTCCCTTCACAGGCCATTGTGTTGAATCGGCACATGCAGTGTCTGCGTGAGTTTACAGTGCCAACCACAGATGTGCAGGGCAGTTTGGCCTCTGGCTCATCTTTGGAGCTAAGAAAAGCCTGGGATTTAGTGCTTGTCTACATCAAGGTGAGGGAGCCAAACCAGCCAGCCAGCTAAGGCATAGATGTGACTGTTGCCTGGATTAAGGGGCACTGTTCTCACAGGGGAAGCTAGAACTCATGGCCAGTTCCACCTTGGTGGATGGTGTGGATGAACAAGTCCTGCCGGAACTCCCACAGGATGTTAACCATGTGTCCAGAGGAAGGTGTGTGGGACAGTGGGGGAGACAGACAATGGACCCCACTCTGTAGGAAGAATGGTGTAGAGCCTTGAAGCTGTTAGACATGGAGGAAGCAAGACTCCAGAAGAGCTGGTGACATGGCTGAGCTTGACTGCTTAGCACACCGGTGACCCTGGGTTCAGTCCCCCGGGGCCATAGAGCATTGAGGCGTGGTAGCTCACGCCTGTAATTAGGCACCAATGAGGTATAGATGGGAGGTGAGTCGGCAGTTCAAAGTTGTCCTTGGCTACACAGCAAGTTCAAAGCCGGCCCCAGCTACATGCAGCCTTGTCTCAAAACAAAACACAGCAAAAAAGACTCTAGATGAGCTCATGTTGGTTGCTTTTCCTGTCCCTGACTGAACACCTGACAAGGTGTGACTGAGGGGATGGAGGATTTATTTCGGCTCAAGGGTCAGAGGACGTAATCCATCATGGCGGGGGAGGCTTGGCATGGCAGCCGCTGGAGGCGGCAGCAGGTGTGTAAGGCAATGTTTGCTCACATCTTGGAAGAGGAAACAAGGAACTAAGGATGCTGCTACTCAGCTTTCTCTCTTTAGTCCAAGACCCTTGCCCATGGGTTAGTAGTCCACATTCAGGAAGGTCTTCCCCTTCCTTTAATCCCCTCTGAATATGCCCTCAAACACCCTCCCCCCAAAGGTATGCCTTCCTAAGGCCGCACGTGTTTCTTAATTCAGTAAATTAACGGTTACGATTGACCTGATACGTCTGACAACCGTTTTTCAGGCCTTCAACTCCAAAGGGGGAAATTCTAACATTTCCTACTAGACAAGATAACCCTCTGAGGGCCCTTCCCCCTGAGAACTTTCACTTCCTGTCCTGTTACATCCCTGCTTCCAAAGCATTCTAGGCAGAGCTTTCTGCTTCTTCCCGGATACCTCCTGAGACTTCAACAGAGCCTGTTGCTGACATTCAGCAGCCGGGTAATGGCTTCCCACCTCCCATTAGCTAATTGAAACCCACAATAAGAAGTAAGAGCGAAGCTGACTTTTGTGCAATCCAATCTGCCGCATAGTAACTGAGCGGCTGAGCAATCCAGGAAACTCCTGCAGGTGTGGGCTGGCTGAGCTGGGGTCGGGGTGCTACACCGTGAAGTAGTCATGCTCCATCTGCAGTGATACCATTGTCTAGGATACCATTGTCTGGGACCATGTCCCTGCCAGTCAGAACGCTAGCTCTATTCGTTCCTCTCTTTGTTGGGATGCTGATGTGTCTAAGGGTGGAGTCACAGCTATGATGTGCCACAGCATCAGCTTTATTCAGGCTTCTTGTGTTGAGAGTTGATTTTTGACATTGATTTGCAGTTTTCTGAGCTACTTCTGAAGAAAACATTGACTAAAGAAACAGATAGTGTGAGCAAGGTTTGAAGTGGGTGTTTAACTTCTATTTAAAAAAAAAATTGTTCGCTGGGCGGTGGTGGCGCATGCCTTTAATCCCAGCACTCGGGAGGCAGAGCCAGGCGGATCTCTGTGAGTTCGAGGCCAGCCTGGGCTACCAAGTGAGTTCCAGGAAAGGCGCAAAGCTACACAGAGAAACCCTGTCTCGAAAAACCAAAAAAAAAAAAAAAAAAAAAAAAAAAATTGTTCAAATCCCTTAGAAGCATTCGCCTATCAGAAAGTAATTAGTGTTTTAATAGGATATTGTCTCCTAGCCATCAGGGTCCTTAGCACTAGGTGGGGTTCAGAATAGCTCTGAGAGCTGAATGTGAGGGGGACTCGTCTAAGTACCTGGATAAGTGCTGATTCCAAGGCTCCATCTACCTCTAAAGCCCAATCCCTTCTGCCTGGAGTGGCCTGGGGCTCTACACTCAGAGCTGCTGCCCCAGCATTCTGTGAAATGCTGCAGTGGACTCAGAAAGAAGTCCATTAGATCTCACTGAAGGAAAACAAATCCTTGAGTGTAGACCAAAGGGGTGGAATTTTACATTGAAATTCAAGAAAGAATTTGATTGCTACCCAAAATCACTCAGGACAGTTGTGGTTTACCCTGCATGAATACTGCTGAGGAGTCCAGAACCTGCTGGTAGAAGTTCACATGTGGCCCTCCGTTGCCCTAGTCAGCTTTAATGCTACCTTGACAAAGTTGTCTGAGAAGAGAAGTCAATTGAGGAATTACTTAGGTCAGGTTTGCCTGTCTCAATGATTGATGTGCATGGGCCCTGCCCACTGTGGGTAGCACCATTCCCTCCTCAGGCAATCCTGGGTTGCATAAGAAAGCTAGTTAAGCATAGGCCTCTGAGCAAGCCACCAAGCAGCTTTCTCAAGGTTTTGTGCTTCCTCAGCTGTGAGTGAGTTCCCTGGTTAGAGAGATGCGGAGTAGTCTTGATTCCTAATTCCTAATTGAGTTCCTGCTTTGACTTCCCTCTAACAGAACTAAGGAAACTACATTTCCTCAGATTCTGATGATTGACAAAAGCCAGTATTCCTCAGGAACCTGGGAACCTGGTTCCCTTCTTTAAAAAGAGTCATTTCCTTTACCATTGGCAGAAGGGACAGATGACTATCTGTGGTGTCTACTAGCATATCAACTCACATGCTGGCCTCCAGGCTCCCTCAGTGTCACAAGTCCCTGTCACATATTTCAGAGTCCATGCTGACATTCTGGCTCTCCCTCGAGCTCAGGAGCTCCCCTCTCCCCAGCCTTACATTCTCCTTATAACCCAGCTATTTCTATTCAGCTGTGTGTTCTCTTAGACCTCTCTTCTGTCCTCTCTTTGTCTTTATTTCTTGCTGTCCCTCACCTCCCTCCCTCCCTTCCTCCCTTCTTCCCTCCCTCCCTCCCCTGCTCTTGCTTCTCTCCTGTGGGCTCAGTCTGTTCTGGATCCTTCTCTGCTCTGGACTCTTCCAGATGCCTTTGACTCTTCTCTCCCTCATGTCTACAGTGGAAACTGTCCCCTTTACCATGGAGCAATCATATCATCAGTTTATACAACCTCAAGGTCGGCCATGACCTGTAAAAGTAAATAATCTGGTTAAACTGATTTTGATTAGAATGCTTTGTCACAGCAACAGAAATTATGCCAGAGTACCGGCACACCCCTTTCTTGAGTTTTGAAAGATTAGACTGAACTCTAGCTGAGGGATAAACTCTGGTGTCCAGGTATGGGAGGTGGAGTTCAAACAGCTGAAAATTGTGAGCAATTTGCTTGAGTTTTGAGAGTCTCATCCTTTTCATTGTTAGAAGGGGGATAACAGTCTTCTCAAAAAATATTTTGAGGACTAGGGAAGATAGCTCAGTTGGTAAGGTGCTTGCTATGCAGGCATGAGGACCTGAGTTCAGTCCCCCAAACCTGTATTAAAAAGCCAGGCATGATGGTACATACATTTAACCCCAGTGCTGGGGAGGTGGAGACAGGCTCACTGGCCAGTCAGCCTTGGCAAATCTGAGAGCTAGAGACCAGTGAGAAGCTCCGTCTCAAAAAAAGAAAAAGGGTGGTCAAGAACACTTTGGGGCCTGCTCAGCTCCCATCCTAAAGATGGCTAACAAGGCTGCCTCCGGGCATGCTAAGTTTCCATCCATCATAAAGACTGTAGACAAGAGCACCTCTAAGTCTGCTTAGGAACTTTCAAGTAAAAACAGAAGAGGACAGTTTGAGGTAGGTTGATAAGGAGTTTGCCCCTAAAGCTACCTGCCTCACTCAGAACTAGCAATAGGAGTTGTTTTATTCTCCAACATGTGGATATCCAGTTTCCCACTATCATTTATTTAAGAGGTTGTTCTTTCTCCATTGTATATTTTTGGCCCCTTTGTTTAAAAAAAAAAAAAACTCAGTTGGCTGTAAATGTGTGTGGTTCTTTCCAATCCCTCTGCTCTGTTGGCTTGCGTGTTTGTTTTTAAGCCAGAAGTACGGGGTATTAGCTGCTATATGGCTTTATAGAAACTGCAAATGCAAGTAATGCAATACCTCCAGCCTGGCTCCTGTGCTCAAGGTTGCTTTGGCTATTGAGCATCTGCTGTGGTTCCATATAAATATTAAACAAGTTTTTTTCCATTTCTGTGAAGAATTACAAATAAGCAATATAGAAACTAGAGAAGCCATTTTGTGAATGAGCGTATAGCTCCCTGGGAAAACCAGACGTGAGTCCCAGGCCCCTCTAGAACAACACTCCACCAGATTTCTCTTGCTTTTCCCACTTTTAAGTCCGTACAAGAAGATGCATACTTGAGAATAATGATTGAAAATAGAACACCAGTATGGGTGCTCCAGTTTCTCTTCCGTTGCTATGATAAAACACTCTGGCAAAAGGCGGCTAAGGTGAGGAAAAAGTTTATTTGCCTTGAACTTAGAGGTCACAGTGCACCGGTGAGGGAAGTCGAGGCAGGAACTTAAAGGCAGTATTACCTCTAACTTCGGGACTCACTCATAGCTAAGGGCGTACAGCAGAAACCACAGAGGAATGCTGCATGGTGGCTTGCTCTCACTCTTAATGTTTAGCTAGCTTTCTTCTACAGCCCAGGACCACCTGCCCAGGGAATGGTATTGCCCGCAGTGGGCTGGATGCTCCTACATCAGTTAACAATTAAGACAGTCCACTAGAGACATGCCCACAGGCCAGCCTGATCTGGGCTCAACTGAAATTCCCTTCTCAGGTGACTCTAGCCTGTGTTGAATTAACAGAGCCATCTAGGACACTGGACAGTATATATATATATACACATTTGTATGAACTGAAATCATGAAAGATAGAAGAATTTGTGGACTAAAATGCGTCTTGCCTTAAAACTAAAATTGATTTTAAGCACCATTTTGGCCAACATAGTTCCAAAGGATATCTGCTGCTATTGAGCCCAGCAGGTCATTTGCCGGGTGCTCTTTTGAGCCAGAGGAAGCAATGTGACCAGTCTTGGCATTCTGGTAGTGATCCTGCTTCACCTAGCAGCTAGCAGCAGGAATATGGCTAGCTGCTTCATTCTCGTGTATGTGGATATCCAATTTTCTCAGTATCCTGGCAGGAGGAGGTATTTGGAGGTACTACCACATCCCTACATATGTGCACAGATAAGAACACTGAGAAGAATGGGAGGGGGCTTACCCAGTGTCAGGTGGCCATGGGCAAGACTTAAGTGTTTACAAATAAGAATCCTCTTCCCATCCATCCCTGCAAGACTGACATCTCTGCAGCCTCCATGGTTCTGACCAGGACTGTTACCCAGCTGGGTAAAGAGAGGGCTTTTGGTGTTCCTTTCAATAATATTTACTTAGCACTTCCTGTATGTCAAGCTCTTTGTTAAAGGGTGGAAATGCATAGCCTCCATTTCCAAGGCATTCTGCCATGGCCTAGTGAGAGTTATTGAGAGGGAGAGGGAGAGGGAGTGAGGAAATGCATTGCTAATTATCATGAGAGGCAAGATTGTGGGGTAGAAAAGGGACAGTCCCATTGACTTGTTGGCTGTGCATCTGGGAGAGGCATTTCCTCATCTGACCTTTGACTCTCACACCTGTCAATAAATTGCCCTTACAGATTTATACATGAGTATAGGAAACCTGGGGCGGGGTGGGGGCGGGGGAGGCAATGCATGAACAAAAAGGAAATGTAAAAGCCCCAGCCAGTTCCTGGAACATGCTGGCACATGGCATGGTAGTGGCTGTCCTGGAAGAATTGGTAGCACTGGCTCCTCAGGCAGGGCCTGGTCCTTCTAGAAAGGAGAGAAATGGCTCTGTTTCCTTCTGGGTGAGCTGCCATTGTTCTGCTTCTTCATCCTCGGGAGGGCTTTGTCATTTGATTTTGACATAAGTCACACCTCAGTGTGCGGTGAGTCTCTCTGCCTCACCCATCAGTCCACGCCACGGCTTCCGGTGCTGCTTCCAGAAGCCATTTCTGTTGTGACCTCGGGGCATCTGGTGAACCTGTCTGTACTGCTGAGCTACTGGCACATCCTCCCCATGTTCCCCTTCTCACCACGTCCCAGCCGGCCCCTAAGTGGGGACATCAGGCAGCTGGCGTTTACAGTGAGCAAACAACGTTCTGCCTAATGACTTTTGCCTTGAGGCAAGAAGTTACTCTGAACATGCCTGGGTTGCCACAGTGCTAGGCCACACTGTGTGCAGAGCAAGTGCAGCCGTAATCGTGAGGTTTTGCATTTGAATATCTCTCTCTCTCTCTCTCTCTCTCTCTCTCTCTCTCTCTCTCTCTCTCACACACACACACACACACACACACACACACACAAACACACACACACATGATTTCTGTTCAAAGAAGAGTTGTGTGTGGCCTGCAATCAGAAAACCAGTGGCCTCTGAGGACCCTTAGTAGGTGCTGACTGATAGTCTCTGACGAGAGACATAAATGGTGAACACAGGAGCTCGGGTCTAGATGTTAAACAAATTAATGTTCTGCTGAAGACCGGGAGTGTGAACAGCAGAATTTCAGCCTGGGCAGAGAACTCAGCCTGTGAAGTGTTGTATGAGCGAGCATGAGGGCTTGAGTGCAATCCCCCGGAATCCACATGAAAAGCTGTGTGGTAGAAAATGCATATAATCCCAGCACTAACGGCAGGAGGGAGACAGGAGGGGCTCTAAGTGAGCCCCAGGTCAGTGAGAATCCCTGTCTCAAAAGACAAGGTGGATGAGGACTGAGAAATGACGCTGGAAGTTAACCTCTGGCCTCCGTAAACACAGGCATGTGTCACACACACACACATATGCGTGCGTGCACACGCACACACACATTCTGAAAAGGAAAAGAAAAGAATTTAAAAGAGAACTGAAAGAACTCTAAAGGACAGAAATATCTAATGAAAATTTTAATTTTTAATTCCTATTAAAATTGCTCTCTAGTGCAGAGTGACCTCAACACCAAACTGTTTCATACTCCAGGAGATCGAGGATAAGGCAGGATTCAGGGCTGAGGTGGATGGAACAGTGACTTCTTCCCCAAAGGGGGCACATCATGTTCCTCAATGCTTGGGACTGCATCTACAGCAAGGGGACTTGGCATCAGCATAAACATTTGGGACCTTGAGGTGGGGCAAGAAGGCTAGAGAATCCAGGTGGATCCAGCTTAATTATCTTTAAAATCGGATGAGATAGTCAAGGAGGGAGCCAGGAGAGCAAAGGACAGAGATGGGCAGGAGGAAAGGCACTTGACCTTCCCAGGAAGTCTGTAGGTCTTTAGGGATGGAGAAGGGACTATGCCTCAAGAGTGTAGGCAGTCTCTGGAAGCTGGGACCAGACTCAGCTGACAGCAAGGATGTGGAGACCTCAATCTTACAGACACCAAGGATTTGAATTCTGCCAAGGAACGGAATTAGTGAAGAAATGCACTGTTCCTCAGAGTGTCTCCAAAGGGGCAGAGCATGCTCACATCCTGATTACAACGCAGTCAGATCTGTGTGGGACTCCAGAACCACATAACTGAAAAAGAACGAATGTGTGCAGCTTCCCAGGCTGTATTACCGCTCAGCTGTTACAGCAGCAATGGGCAACTAACAAGATGTGACGCAGAGACAGACTTGGAGCAGCACCAAACAAAAATCTACAAATGGAGATGACAGTGGTTGACACCTAAGACTCACTAAACCCATCATGTTTCCATTTAGTAAAACTGGGTTGTGCTCGCCTGGAAAGAAAGTTTGTGTGTTCCAGGGAATGCTGAAATGTTATCTAAAACGCATCTCGGAAAGACAGAAGGAAAACATCATATTGAGCCAGCAAACTGGCTAAGATTCTTCATTGAAAAAAAATAATTTAATGAGAGGGCCAGTGAGATGACTCAGTGGATGAAGACACTTGCCACCAAGCCTGATGACCTGAGTTCAGTCCCCGGGATCCACAATGTGGAAGGAGAGAAACAAGTTCTCTGACTTCATTGTGCACACTGGTACATGGGTGCACGCGAACACACACAGACATGTATGTGCATAAGAGAAGAGTGGAGGATTGTCTTAGTTGCTGTGTTCTGTTGCTGTGAGAAGACACCATGACCAAGGCAACTTTTAAAAACAAACATTTAGTTGGGGACTTCCTTACAGTTTCAGAGTGTTCCTCCATAGCCATCATGGCAGGGAGTGTGGAGGAAGGCAGGCAGGCAGGCATAGCCTAGAGCAGTAGCTGAGAACTCACTTCTTTTGTTTTTTGTTTTTTAGTTTTTGGGTTTTTGGGGTTTTTTGTTTTTTCGAGACAGGTTTTCTCTGTGTAGTTTTGGTGCCTGTCCTGGATCTCACTCTGTAGACCAAGCTGGCCTTGAACTCACAGAGATCTGCCTGGCTCTGCCTCCCAAGTGCTGGGATTAGAGGCATGTGCCACCACCGCCCGGCAAGAACTTACTTCTGATCAGTAAGTTATAGGCAGAGAGAGAGAGAGGCTGGATCTGGTATGAGCTTTTGAAACCTCAAACCCCTCAGTAACACACCTTCTCTCACACCTGCTCCAATAAGGCCACACTCACTCTAATGAGGCCACACCCCCTAATGCTTCCCAAACAGTTCCACCAGCTGAGGACCAAACATTCAAACATATGAGCCTATGGCAGCTGTTCTCATTCAAACCACCACAGGAATGGAAAACAAGGTGGGACCAAAGTAATGAGTTCACAGAAGCTGAAAGTTGAGATTTCAGGAGAAAATTAGATGCTCTATGTTTGTTTAGTTGTTCTAAAGTAACTCACGGAGGGGGTGGGGGTTGTCTGGAAAGTTGCTCAGTGTTTACAGAGACCCTGAGTTAACTTCAGCTCACAACCAACTCTTTTAACTCCAACTTCAGGGGATCAGTCGCCCTCTTGTGGCCTCTGTAGACATTGCACTCATGTGGGCATATAGACACACATCCATATAATTAGAAATAAAAATAAAAATCTTTTTTAAAAATAAAGAATGTAAGTCAGCAGGACCAGTCAACTCTAGGCTTAAGAAAAACATAAAGAAAAAAATTGCACGCTTAGACGTTAAAGGTAGCTGCTTTTGAAAATATAAATGTTGCCGGGCGGTGGTGGCGCACGCCTTTAATCCCAGCACTTGGGAGGCAGAGCCAGGCGGATCTCTGTGAGTTCGAGGCCAGCCTGGTCTCCAAAGCGAGTTCCAGGAAAGGCGCAAAGCTACACAGAGAAACCCTGTCTCGAAAAACCAAAAAAAAAAAAAAAAAAAGAAAATATAAATGTTAATATACAAGTGAAATGTGTAAAGGAGCCAGTCCACGAGAATGTAGAAAAGAAGGAAATAGAAAGAAGGACCAAGCACAGCACATTGATGTCACAAAGCCGGACAGAAGCCTAATGCAACTTCCACAGATGACAACGTGTAACGTCAAACTTGTCTGTTAGACACAGACACTTCAACTGTTATTGTCACCTGCTGTTTTCAAAAGACACAAAGTAAGACACTAAGGGTTTGTGTAGACTGTAATCTTGTAGGCTGGGAGTCTCTCTCAGCTTAAAAAAAAAAAACTACCATTTGCTAGGTAGATATACTAGAAGTCGTGGGTAAGGCCGGGCAAAGAAATGAATAAATAGTTTATGGCTACTGTTTCCCAGGGTTCTGTGTGGCAGCAGGACACTCTCTGGGCAAATGGCTGCTCTTCAGTGTCCCCTTTATTCCCCTCTTCCAGGGTCCTTGCAGAGACTATTTCTTGCCCATGTGGCTCATGGCCCACTCAGGGCCTATGCTGTGCTAGCCCTGCCCATCTCGATTCTAACCAAAGGTAGAGAAACGTTTCTAAAGGAGGGGAAAAGACAAGTCACTCTCCATTTCACTCTTGAAGAGCATTCCATTTGGTGACCCTCAAACTCCAATGGAGATGACGCTTGCCTGGTGAGACTTTTGAGGTGGGAAGTGGGTGTCACACAGCCCAGGAAAACAGGCCCGAGACACTGACCAGACACAGACTGGGGTCAGGTCCCTGCAGCACAGACTTCTTCCATAGGAAGAAGAGACACCTCAGCCACACAGTTCTTGAGCATAAAAGTTCCTTGTGGCAACAGCCTGAGTGAGCTCTTCTTGAAATTCTATTGCAGAATTAAAAATTGGATAGAGTTCAAATTATAGACTTCCTAAAAATAGTCGCTGGAGGCTAGCTGTAAATTTCGAGATGTGGGGAACAGGAGCTCCCTTGGTACAGCCGATGGCCCCTCCTGTGGAGGACTCTCTGTGGAGGTCATGTCTGCTGTAGGGAAGGGGGTCACATCAGATGCAGGGACCTGTAGGAGAGGCTCTCGCCTGTATGCCGTGCAGAACATCTGCAGCCCCATGATTCCTTTATTGTTTTCAGATAGTTAGAATGTCTTTCAAGTATTTGTTGCCGAGAGCCTGTGGAGACAGCTAATAATACAGACAAGGCCAGTGTCACTCATCTGGGGATTTGTTCCAGAACTATTAGAGAACATCTGACCTTCTGTGGCACAAGCTTGCTTCTTTTTGCCAAATAAAAGTAACAGTTCTCCTGGGTGTTTGCTGTTGTTGAGGTAGTTTTCTTCTTTTCCAGTGCATGACTGTGGTGTGCATGAGTGTGTTTATGTGTATCTCTGTGTGTGGACAGACGAGTAAGCAGTTGCTCAGGTGTGTGGAGGCCTGAGCTTGACATTGACTTCAGGGTCCTTCCTTGATCGCTCTTTCACCTTGATCGCCCACTCAAACTCAGAGTTATCCCAGCAATGCTAGTCTAGCTAGCCGGCTTGCTCTGAGAATCTCCTGTTTTCACCTTCTGGGACTACAATTACAGGGAGGTGGCCACACTCATCATCATTCACCTGGGTTCTGGGGATCTGAACTTAAGTCCTCTTGCTTCTTCAGCAAGCTCCATTGTTGAGCTATTTTGAGATCTGTAGGAAATGGAAAATGAGATATAAGTGGAAAATGCTCCTTACCATAGTAATCTTCAACAGTAAAAAGCTATCCTACAGCAAAAGACTCATTCATCTGAGATTTGGGTCTCAAGTTCCACAGTGTCTGTCTATTGCTGTAAAGAGACCATGACCAAGGCAACTCATGAGAGGAAACATTTAACTGGGGGCTTGCTTACAGCTTCAGAAGATTAGTCTGTAATCGTGGTGAGAGCATGGTGGTATGCTTGGTGCTGCCACAGTGTCACAGTAGCTGAAAGCTTTACACCCTGATCCATAATCAGCAGGCAGAGAGAGGGAATGGGTTGGGGGGAGGGAGAGGTCTGGGTCTGGTGTGGGCTTTTGAAACCTCAAAGCCCACTCCCAGTAACGCACCTCCTTCAACAAGGCCACACCTCCTAATCCTTCCCAAACAGTTCAACTGTGACCAGGCAGGTAAATATATGAGCCTATTGGGGGTGGGGGACATTATCATTCAAACCACCATAGTATCGTTAAAAATTCTCCTCCACACAAAAAAAAACTAAAATATTGGTCTTTTATCAACCTGATGCTCCATCCCAATGGGTGATGGTCCTTTCTTGACTTTTAAATAATCCGGTGATGCGTACCATTAATAAATATCGGGGTGGGGCTCAAGACACAGCTCAGTGGGTAAAATACCTGCTGCACAAATGTGAGAGCCCAAGTTCCATTCCCAGAACCCACATAAAAAGCCAGGTGTGACAACTTGCACAAGTAATCCCAGCTCTGGAGAAGCAGAGACCACTGGAGCCCTGGGTCTTGCTGGATATCTAGTCTTGCCAGTTAGTGAGCTCTGGGTTCAGTAACAAACCTCATCCCCCAAAATCAAGTGGAGATGAGACTGGGGTAGACACCTAACATTGACTTCTGGCCTCCACACATGTGCTCACCCTCATACGTGAATGTGTAAATTAAAAAAATAATTGTGTGAGGATGGCAGGTAGGAGGTGATTTTTTAAAAACCCATTCATATTTAAGAATTAGTGGTTCCTAATAGAATATTGTGGTGGTTTGACTGTAATTGGTCCCCATAGGCTCATAGGGAGTGGCACTATTAGAAGGTATGGCCTTGTTGGAGGAAGTATGCCACTGTGAGGTCTCCTATGCTCAAGCTATGCCCAGTGTTGGACACAATTCACTTGCTGTTGCCTGAGGATCAAAAAGTAGAACTCTCAGCTCCTTCTCCAGCACCATGTCTGCCTGATGCCACCCACCATAACAATAATGGACTAAACCTCTGAACTGTAAGCCAGCCCCAGTTAAATATTTTTCTTTATAAGAGTTGCCATGGCCATGGTGTCTCTTCACAGCAATAGAAATCCTAAGACAAATATTCTAGAGTTGTGTGTACTTGCCAGGGTTGGGGGGAAGCAATGGATTGCCACCAATGAAGCTTTGTAATGAAGTTAGGAAACAGAACCTAATGGGCTCTGTTATCCTAGAGAGGGGAGAATTCAACCACTGCGGTCAGATAGGTTGAGAAGGTTCCAGAGTATCCCTGAAGGCTCAGCAGGAGGCAGGGAAGCAGGTAGGGAGCAGGGTGTGCCTGGTACCGATATCTTAACACCATTACCCTTTGATGTCAACCCATTTCTCAGGTGAGAAGTCCTGTTTGCAATGTCCTAGCCGAATGCCTGTCAGCACCTGTGAGGGGAGCTTCCCAGCAGGGCTAGACTCCAACATTCCATCTTAAGTCTGCTCTAGTCATCGCTAAAGGAGAAATCTCCCGCTGCCCACCTGGCTCCAGCTCCACCGTAGGAGAAGGGCCCACTGAGTTGCTGCTGGTCTCAGCCCCTGGGTCTTCATCTGGAACTTCTGTGGGCAAGCACTTTAGCAGAACAAAGAAAGGGCTGTGACTGGGTCAGATGGTGGTTGTGTTTTAGCCTTTCTACTGGGAATCCCTCGCTGAATAGATTCACTCCCTAACTGAAACCGGCTTTGGCAGTCTGTTTATTGGAAAGCAAGGGGAGAGAATAGCAGGCATGCACTGGCAATCTGCTGGAGGCTACAGGGTAGTAACTGAGCTCTACTGCTGTCTGAGGAGGGCGTGGAATAAGATGGTAGGGACGGAGTATTTGCAAGCCACTACTATAGTTATTTTGAAGCTTACAAGAAATTATTTTCCTTTTTATTTTGTTTTGTTTTTAATTTTATTGAGACAGGGTTTTTCTGTGTAGCTCTGGCTGTCCTAGAACTCACCTGTAGACCAGCCTGGCCTTGAACTCACAGAGACTCACCTGCTTCTGCCTCCCAAGTGCTGGGATTAAAGGCGTGCGCCACCACCGCCCAATTTGTGATAAATTATGGTGAGCTGTTGTCACTTTGCACACAACTCAAGAATCAATTCCCTCCATTTAATTACATTTTAAAATTATTTTTAAATTCACTCATTTATTTAATATCAGTGTGTGTGTGTGTGTGTGTGTGTGTGTGTGTGTGTGTGTGTGTGTGTGTGTGTGTGTGTACAGGTGCACACACTATAGCACATGTGTAGAGGACAGAAAACATTCAAGAGTTGTTTTTTGAGCAACACTATGGATTCCAAGGATCAAACTCGGGTCATTAGGCTTGTTCAGCAAGGATTTTTAACCACTCAGCCAACTCACTAGCCCCATCTAATTTCATTTTGTACCCATTAAATGACCTTGTCCTTCCCTATATGGCAATTACCTGAATTTAGTCATTACCAATATGTACATGTATTGAAATATCTCCCTAGATTCCAGAAATACGTGTGATTATTGTGTGTCAATTAAAAACGGCAGAAATGGCTGGGATAATTCAGTCTGTAGAGTGCTTGCCAAGCATGCAGGAAGCCCTGGGCTCCATCCTCCGCACTGCATAAGCTAGGTGTAATTGTACACATCTTTAGCTCATGAACTTGGGAGATAGAGGCGGGGGAATCAACAGTTCAAGGTCATCCTAAACTAATGATCGAGTTCAAAGGCAACCAAAAAATGGAAT
Source organism: Peromyscus californicus insignis (assembly GCF_007827085.1). NCBI lineage: Eukaryota > Metazoa > Chordata > Mammalia > Rodentia > Cricetidae > Peromyscus > Peromyscus californicus. The sequence continues at coordinate 83,830,769 of NW_026294606.1, read as the reverse complement.
ATAAACAAAAAGAGAAAATGGGGTGAAATGAGAACAAGGCTGGGTGGGGCAGGGAGATGGAGGCTGACTGGGCCCCTGAGCATTCTGGGCTATTCCTGCTATGCCTACTGGGATATTTCACCGGAAGGCAGGGATTTAGAGAGGTGCTGACATTGAGTTCATAAAGTATGGGAGCTAGGTAGACGTCTCAGTTGGTAAAGTGCTTGCTGTACAAGAACAAGGACCTGGGTATAATTTCCAGCTTCTTGGATCTTGTAGTCTCAGTGCTGGGGAAGTAGAGACAAGCAGATCTCTGGGTTCACTGGCCAACCAGCCTAAACAACTGGTTAAGTTCCAAGTTCAGTGAGAGACCCTGCCTCGAGGATAAGGTGAGGCATGAGCAAGGAGGACAGCCAGCATCCGTTCTGGCCTCTACACACAGTATGCCCACATACACCACATGAGTTTTAAGAAGAGCTGGAACAGTGGTTGGTCCTTTAAGACAACATCTTTAGACCCGAGTTAGGGGATGTGCGAGTTCGAGGTCAGCAGCCCAGTCTTTTCTCTTGAATTGGGATGGGGTCCAAGATGAAATGGTAAATCACTGAGGACTCTGGGGATGACCTTCAGATAGGCAGTGCCACTTGCTGGGAAAGAGAGCCTGAGTTGTCAGATCCCATGAATCATCCCTGTGGAGCGGGTGTGAAGATGCCTGTGGACTTTGTCTCGGGATTACAGTGCATTGTGCAGAAGAACCAACCAACCCCTCGCTCGTCTATCATGCATCAGGTCAAATTACTGTCAGAGCTCCAGCCCTGGCCGGGCTGCAGGAAGCGTGCCTTGAATGTGAAGCCAAAGCTCAGCTTATGTTTAGTGGTGTTGTTTTTATTCCCAAAGCCCCCACAGAGTAGGATTCTGTTTAGCTGCCAGGCAGAGCAAAAGCCTTTTGCGGGCCCCTTTGATGCCCTCATGTCCAGATGCATATCCTTCTGTCAGTCACTGCGAATCAGAGGAAGAGCCCTGCATCTTCCCCCCCCCCCCACACCCCCGACAACTGCTGCTGTACTGTGTGGAAGAGCATTAGGAAAATTTCCCCCCAACCCAGCCAACTGATACCAGTCTCTGCTGCCGGCTAGACTGGAGCAAAAGTGCTTACTACAGTCTACAAGCTAATGATGGGCTGTGTGAACCCCAGGCCTCTCTATGACATCAGCTCAGTATCTAAGAACACACCCTATTTCTACTGTCTCCCACTCTGCCCTTGACCTCCCCCAAAACGTGGATTCGGATGCTTCTCACAGCCCAGAGCAGGGATGGCTCTTCTGTCTGCCTCCCAGGCTGCTCTCCCAGATCCCAAATAGACAAGCCCATACTGTGTTGGACAAGGCCCTCGCTACACAGGGATCTCCTAGAACCTGGGTGTGTCCCCTACAACCAGCTGTGGAGAAAATGAGAGTGGACAGACTTCATTGCAAAATTGGGCTGCTCGAATTATTTACATTATAGCCCTTTGTGCCCCTGGATGGCTGTGCTGCTCTCAAAGCCCCGTTTGGCCCTTGGCCTGGTGCATACTGTCCTCCTTGGACCTGAGTAGCCAGGGCTATCTGTAGTTTAAATCATATAATGTATTGTCTACTGTCATTTCTAATGCACAGCCATGGTGCTGAAAACCAGAGGTGGGGGAGGGGATCTCTGAGGGACAGTTCCCCAGACCACTGGTAAGGTTCTTCTTTGGAGCACAGTCCAATGCAGACAGAGAGAAAGAGGTTCTTGACTTCCTGTGCAGATCTGAGGCCCTGGGAATGGAACCCAGGGTCTCACACGTTCGAGGTAAACACAGTACCTCTGAGCTACATCCCTAGCTCTCTTGTGACTTCATTTTGAGACAAGATCTCACTAAGTTGATCAGGCTGGTCTTGAACTCATTCTGTAGCTCAGAAAGAGCTTGAGCTTGCAATCCTCCTGCCTCAGTCTTCTCCAAGTCTGGCTGTTAGTCTTTTGTAAATAGAAAAAGGGCTTCCTGCTGCCCAGATTGGGACTTTGGGTGTTTGTGGGAGCATTAGCATGTGAATGCCAAAAATACTCATCTCTGTCACCAGATGAGGACACCCAGGCTGTGTCCCTCATCCCATCCAGGACCCCAAGGGATAACCAGTTCTGTGACCAGTAGTCTTCTGGCTGGACTGAGCCAGAGTGTGGAACACGACCACACTCTTGGTTTTGCAGGAACTGTGAACATTCTCTCCCTCAAGCAAATGCTCTCAGTACACAATGGGCCTGTATTTCATGATTGCTGCTGTCATCCTCTTTACAAATAACCTGGAATAAACAAGTGTATAACTCACTACTAACCAACATCTGTGGCTTTAGGTGGGCTTGGTGCTTTGTGGAAGGTGCTGGGGAACACAAAACCAGAGAACACTGAATGGGCCCAATTCCAGTGAGCTGTGTGAATTCTGCAACGTGGTACCAAAAACAGCTGACTTCCAGAGTCCTAAAAAGGGCAAGAATCTTTGAAAAAAGCAGGCTCCAATTTGCCTAAGACTGCAGGCCTGGATGACCAGTCATCAAGGCTGGTATTCATGGATGACCACCGGCAGGTGCTCTGCAGTAGAAATGGCTGTTGGTGGTAAACATTGAGGTGCCTGGATCACCATCAGCACCAACGAGTTTCTTCATCATTATTATGATCCACAGACTTGGCAGCCACAAACCCTGCTTTGAGCTAATTCACTGCACATCAGGAAACTTCAGTAGCAATGTCTAAATGAACATTGATAATCACGTGTGGTATATGTGTACATGGGTATGTGGGTGTGTGATATATGTACACATGTGTATGTGGGTGTGTGGTATATGTGCACAAGGGTAAGTAGGTGTGTGGTATATGTGCACAAGTGTTTGTGGGTGTGTGGTATATGTACACATGGGTATGTGGGTATGTGGTATATGTACACATCGGTATGTGGGTGAACACACAGAGGCCAGAGGAAGACATTGGTGTCCTATTCTGTCACTTTCCACCTTGAGACAGGCTCTCTCACTAAACCTGAAACAAAGCTAACAGCCAGCAAGTTGCAGCTATCCCCCTGTCTCCAGTCTCCCCTCCCTGTGCTGGGTTAGGGCTGTGCAGCCATGCCCAGCTTTTTACACGGGTGCTGGGATCCAAACTCAGATCCTCATGCTAGCAGTGAGCTCTCTTACTCACTGATCCAACTCCTCCACCGCAACAATAACTTTAAAAATCAGGTTCATACTTTGTTTTACGGATGACAAAACTAAGGTTCGTACAGGAAAATGTACTTTCCCAATATCACACAGTTAGGAAACAGGAAGGAGAGATTCAGACCCCAGGCCTTCCCTCTGAGTCTATGCAGGACAACTGCGTGTTGCAGACAATTCACTGACTCATCTGCCCCAGGAGCACCCCTTCCCAACCTCTCCCCAAACTCTCTCTTGTCTGTGTGAGTCTCACATAGGGTTGAGATATCAGGTAACTGCTGATGGGTTTCTCACTGTGCACCTGGCTTTGTTCCCATGGCTTCAAGGTTGGGAAATTCCAGAAATAAGGCAGAATGTATCTAATTGTGACTTGTCTTCTATGTTTGACAATTTGAAAGAAGAGGAAGAACTATGGGCCATAAATTCCAGCCAAGGAAAGCTGTCCCGTTGCAGGGGTCCAGGGCATGTGGGTCATCTCCTACTCTTTCTTTCTTCTCTCTCCCCCTCCTCCCCTTCCTCCTCTTTTCATGTGCTGCGGACCGATCCCAGGGCCTTGTGCATGCTAGTCAAGCCCTCTACCACTGGACAACATCCCCAACCCTTGGTCTTTTTGAGGAGTCTCTATGTAGCCCAGGTCAACCTTAAACTCTCCATCCTCCTGCCTTCTGAGTGCTGGGTTATGTTCCAACACACCTAGCCACATCTAACTTATTATTTTTTTAAAAAGCCTCCACGTGAACCATAACAATCCATGCGACCGACTCTGGAGACACCTATGCCATTGATCTGGAATGAGGCAGTTCTGGCGGGGGTGGAGGGTAGTGATGGGGTAGAGAGAGAGAGCCAGACACAAAGAGAAAAATTGCCTTCACAACTACAGCACAGGGGCTGGAGTGATGGCTCCGTGGGTGAAGCATTCGCCTTACAGTTGTGAGGACCTGAGTTCAGATCCCCGGAACCCAGTAAAATAGCCTGTCTGTAATCCCAGCACTCCTGTGTGACAGAGATGAAAATCCCTGGAGGTTCCCTTGTTCCTCAGCAAGGAACAAGAGGCCCTGTGTCAAACAAGGTGGAATGAAGGATGGACACTGTGGCACGCACGTGCGCGTGCACGCGCACACACACACACACACACACGCACACACACACACACACACGTACACAATCACAGCACAGTATTCCAGGGCCAACATTGGAGATCGTTTCAATTCCAATCAATCAGTCCTATCCCAAATGTCATATCATAGAACTTGCCCCTCCCCGGGCATTTCTCTGTTGACGTATGGCAGTGTTTCCAGCAGCAGTCTCTCTGGGGACTGGTGGGATGGATCAGTGGGTAAAGGTGCTGGGTGCCAATCCTGACCATTTAAATACAAGCCCTCAGCCCCACACGGTGAAAAGAGCTGACTCCTGCAAGGTACCCTCTGACCTCCACTTACATGTCATGACTCACATGCATTCATACACACATATGCACAAAATAAAAAGTAATTTAAAAAAAAAAAAAAAAAAAAAACCTCTCGGTGGTAACAACCCTGACTTTCCAACCCCCATTGAATTCATGACATCTTTGTTTTACTAGAGGTCAGAGATCAAGAAAACAGCCTTCTCCTCTAAAGGCAGACGGCACACTCCTTCATCTCCTGGGCCTGAAGGAAGCTGCTTTTAAAGGCTTAAACTTACTGATAAGGCCAGAGGGGATGAGCATTTGGGATAAGGTCCCTGAGCACCATGGAGACACATCCATGTCCATGGTGTTAAGTGGCTTAAACAAGCTCCTGAAAATAGCTGGGAGGATTCCCACACATCTGCATATGCAGCAGCTAGGAGTATGCTTCTAACCCTCAAGCCCAGAGGCGGGCTTCCTCCCTTCTCCTCCACAGGGCCTTTCAATGGTGCTTTACCATGCAACGGACACCCCACAGCTAACTGTCTCAGAGACGGAGGGGGAGGATGGGGGTGAGGAGGGCAAGCCAACTGTGAGCATGAGCTTCCCTGTGTCTAGAGGCATGAAAACAGACCTCCAACATCCCTGTCTACACCAGTGCTCCCGTTTGGGTTGTGTGCATGCGAACCTCTCTGCCAATACAGATGCTCCCAGAATGGCAACACCAGCCTAGCATCAGCCCGGGCCCTGCCCCTCCACTCAGTTCTGTCTACTGGAGACCTGTTCTGGGTCAAGTGCTTTCCTGGATGCTAGGATAAAGGCCCCTGCTTCCAGAAATATTAGGTCATTTGGAAGGGGTCACTGTGTCACTAGTCATCAAGCTGCGCGGAGGCATGGAGAGTGAGGCACAGAATGTTAAACATAAAAGGAGAGCAGCAGCAGTCAGTCCAGAAAGGAAACTGACGGGAAGCAGCTTATGAGGAGGAAGGGCCTCCATAATGGAGCCTCGGGTAGGAGGAAGGGCGCTAGGCAGAAGCAATACAATACATACGTGGAGATCTAAAGACAATAGGGCCTTAGAAGGAGGGGCTCCCATTTAAAACCTGGAGATGAGCTTTATTAAGAGTGAGACTATGAAGCCAGGCGTGCTGGTGCACGCCTTTAATCCCAGCACTCGGGAGGCAGAGGCAGGTTCCGTGAGTTCAAGGCCAGCCTGGTCCACACAGTGAGTTCCAGGACAGTCAGGGCTGTTACACAAAGAAACTCGGCCTTGAAAAAACTTTAAAATAAAAAAAATGTGAGACTATGAAGGTGTGGGGAAGATCTCCAACATGAGAGGAATGGTAGGGGAAGCCAGAGGAGCCTCTTCAGAGAGCATCCTCCAGAGAACTCCCCTAAGCAAAATGCTCCTGAGGAATCTTCCTCAGGACCAATCTCTAGAGCAAAGGGAGAAAAAAAATCTGACTTTTGTAAGTTTTGGAGGGAGGGCAGCAGTGGACCATTTCATATTATGTGCTTTTGTTCAGTGTATCTGATAAAGAACACGGAAGAACCGGGTTATCATGAACTGGGAGCTGTCAAGTCACAACACACACTGCTCCTTACCTCTGCCCCAGAGAGAGTTTCAGGATGATATGGCCTAAAGCTGCAGGCCCTTATTCTATCAGTACCACAAGGAAAATCCCAAGTGCCTGGGAACAGCCTGGGTCTATGAGGGAGCCCTGCAGGGGGAGACAGCTGGAACTTCATGAAGTGGGCAGTGGAGGAGAGTTAACCCCTTTATCATCTGACGTCCATGCATGCACAGCCTTGGTGAGCTGGGCTCAGTGCAGAGAAATACCTAGTGAGACAGGGTGCCCTCCTCCACACCCTACTGTCCCAGCTGGCTGCTGGCACTGTCACACTGGGTTCCTGTAGCCAGTAGTCGTGGTGATATTTTGTTTGTGCTCTAACAAATAAAGCTTGCCTGGAGATCAGAGCCAGCCACTAGTTAACTATAGAGGCCAGGCAGTGGTGGCACATACCTTTAATCCTAGCACTTGGTATCTCATGCCTTTGATCCCAGCACTTGGGAGGAACACACCTTTAATCCCAGCACTTGGGAGGAGGAAACAGGAAGTGATATGGCTGGGCTGAGAGAGGAAGTGATAGGTGCTCGCCCCTTTCAGGCTGAGGAGTTGGTGGGGTAAGAGGTGGCTGTGGCTTACTCCTTTGTCTCTCTGATCGTTCAGCATTTACCCCAATATCTGGCTCCAGGTTTTTATTACTAGGATTTTTTGCTACATGTAGTAGCAGACAGATCACAAGGCCAAGGTATTGCTCAGGCTCCACTGAGAAAAGCCAAAGACAACAAGAAATATTAGTCCGAATAACAAAATAATAAAAGTCAGACGAACGGCCTGGGGAATTGGTCTTAGTTACTTCTGTCGCTGTGATGAAATACCCTGCTGAAAGCAGCTTAAGGGAGAAAGGGTTTGTTTTGGCTCACAGTTCAAAGTTACGGTCCTTCATGGTGGGGAAGCAGCAGAAGTTTGTGCTAACTGGGCCGCGTGACATTCACAGCCAAGAAACAGAGAAAGGTGCACACTCACTTTCTCCCTTTCATGCAGCCTAGGATCCCGGCCCAGGGGCAGGTGCCTCCCCGCCTGAGTTAACTGATTCACGACAATCTCCATAAGCCTGTACAGAGGCTAATCTAACCTAGATAATCCCTCTCAGGTGTGCTAGGAGGTCTGCCTTCTAGGCTATTCTCGATCTTGTCAAGCTGACAATTGCACTAACCATCACAGAATGCATAATGGATAGCTCCAACACCCCGCTAGCTGCTCAGTTCATGAGTAGGCGTGGAGAGGATCCATGAGACCCCTGTAGGAAGCATCTCATCAAGCAAAGCGCTGCTGCCTTTTGAAGCCTAGGCTTTGAAAAATACTGAAGCCTTCCTCTGTGACACATACGGCAGAGGCGGGGGGCGGGCGAGCACACAGCCCAGGCCTCAAACATCATTGCAAGGAGACCAGCTAGGGCGAGGGGGAGGGCTGATATCACAGCTTCTTCAGAAACTGACCAAACACGCACTGTTCTGCTGCTTGTCTCTCCTGCCAGTAGTATCCCTGGCGTCCGCAAGGAGGCTTTGGGGAAAGGACACACTCAGCTTCGAAATGGAAGCTAGCCTGCTGAAGAGTTAGTGGAAAGGCTAAATGCACTCCTACCCTAGTTAGCTCCCTGTTGCCGTGACAAACACCAAAACCCAAAACAACTTGGGGAGGATGTGTTGATGTGGCTTACACTTCCATCTTTCAGGGAAGACTGGGCAGGAACTCAAGCTGGAGGAGGAAGGAAACGAAACAGAAGCTGTAGAGGAGTGCTGCTTACTGGCTTGCTCCCAATGGCTTGCTCAGCCTGCTTCCTTATACAACCTAGGACCACCTGAGCACGGGTGGCACCGCCCACAGTGGGCTGGACTTTCCCACATCAATTATTAATCAAGAAGATTAATAACATCCATAAACACGTCTGCAAGACAGTCTGATGTCTGTCAGACTTTCTCAGTTTCGGTCCCCTCTTCCCAGATGACCCTAGCTTGTGCCAAGTTGACAAAACCTAACCAGCACTTCTTCCTGCCACAGTCTTCCAGTTTGTTTTCTGCTGCTGTGATCAACACTATAACCCAAAGGAACTTGGGTGGGCAAGGGCTTATTACGTCTTACGCATTACAGTCCTTCTTCAAGGGAAGCCAAGGCGGGAACTCAAGGCAGAACCCTAAAACAGAAACTATGAAGGAAATCTTACTGGCTTGTTTAGCTTGCTTTTTGTACAGCCCAAACCCATGTGCCTGAGGATGACATCACTCACAGTGGGCTGGGCTCTCATACACCGATTAGCAATTAAGAAAGTGCCCCCACAGATAAAGCCATAGGCCAATCTGATGGAGGAAATTCTTCAGTTGAGAGTCTCTCTTCCTGGGTGACTCTAGGTTGTATTAACAGCTGGAGGTAACTATGATGCACAGCCAAGTTTTCCGCTAACATCCCCTGGGGAGACATGAATAAATGTCCACTCACCCCTTCCATCGGTGTGATTTGGCAAGCAATGAGTTTATTGACCTGGCTTACACAGCATATATGAGGGGTTCCAGGAGCATACGTGACCCCCAAACATCTGCTTCATCACAGAACTCCTCCCCACCATGATGACAACCTCATGGAAGCTGCATTATGGAGTCCCCCTCTCCGTTCCATCTCCTATGTATGCTAGTGTCTCCCAGGGTCTCTTGCAGTTGGAGGAGGGCAGGATGGAATAAGGGCTGGACTCCCAGGTCATGGTAACAAGTCTGTTACCATTATTACAGACCTAGGGGCCTCTGTGTTTATTTATCCAGTTGTCATGGCAACCAGGCCAACATGACCTCTACTCTGAACTATGGATGGAGTGAACATTTAATACACAGAGGGAAAAAAAGCCATCTGCCTACAGCAAAAGCCATAAACAACCACTTGCAGAAAAAGACAGGTGCCAACCAAGCAGGAGGGTCCTGTTCCTGCACACCACAGTAGATCCTGGCTCACCCCGTTATAGGACTTAGGGGTCACAGCCTGTGTCCCAAGTCAGGTCTGGCCACCCATCCTCAATAAGCCAATAAAAAGAGAGCAAAATTAATGCTGGAAAGCAGAAAGGGGGGATTTATTCGATGTGGTCACATTGGGAAGAGGACAAGAGATCCAGTGAACCCAAGTTCATCTTTGGAGTCCTGAAGTAAGATCAAAGTTTAAACAGAGGACCAAGGACGTCCATGCATGTGTAAGCAGTCCTGGTTGGCCCTGCCCACCCATCATTGTCTGGGCTTCAATCTCTTCTTATGAGGTGGTCTGACAAGTTGCTAGAACTATGTGAAGTCTCTTTCTGGGAGACAAGTTCCCCTCTGGCTAGCACCCTTTCCTTCTTCAACATGGTATTCCTGGGGAAATTTCCGTTTCTTTGGGGTCCGTTGTTTCATTAGTCTGATAGATTGAGACACGTGTGTCTCTTTAGAATGTCTTCCTTTCTGCCAGTCCAGTTACAAACACGCTATTCCTCTGAAGCCCAAGCTCCAATTTCTTCCAGAGGAGTCGAGTTTGGGATGAAGACATTGTGTGGCTGATGTGTTAGGAAGGGGCATCCTGATTCAGCCCTTGCCAGCTCAGGAAAACTCAATGGATTCGCTGAGGAGGGAGTAGCGAAAAAGGCGGCACAACACACTGAGAACCCAGCAGCTCTGATCATCTGGGATCCGCTGAGCAAGAGTGGGACGAATGTCCCTCTGCATGGCAGAGATGCACTTTGTGAAAGCAGATGGCTAACACTCTTCCAAGCCACCTGTTTTATAGCAGAACTGACAGCTGTCCCTACAGCTCATCGCCAACCTCTACAGGAGAGAAAGCCCATCTTGCAGGAGAGGCTCCAATGGTCTTTCTACTTTATAAAAGCCCTGTGCCTAATATCACTGGATCAGATGCACCATCACAAGCAAGGTTCCTCGGGTGCTTATCCCAGCTACTGCTATTAGTCCCCAGCATGGGCAGAGTGGTACCTGGTATGGAGAAGCTCGTTATGTATCAGAATGCAGCTCCTCTCCGATCAGGAGAAGCACAGGAGGTTCCAAGGTCTGCCTGCTGCTGGAAATCGTGTGCAGGTTCAATTAGTTCATGGAAAAAGGAGCCGAGACCAATTACCCTTCAGAAATGAGCTTTATTAGGAGCGAGAGCCTTGCAGCCATGGGAATCCATGATTGGGCCTTGGCATAGGAGAGCACTCTGGGGGATGGAATATCGTGTCAGAGAGATGGCAGGAACTTGAAGTGACAGATAGGCTTCCTGTTAAAACACGAAGTCGGAGAGAGGGAGGGGGAAAGGGAGAGGAAGGGAGAGAGAGAGTCAAATGCAAGAAGAAGAGAGATAACTGCCATGTGCCGTATGATGGGCAGCCTGAAGCGGGGAAGGGGTGAAAGCACACATGCCAGAGTCTGTGATCTAACAGTGTGCGTGCAGATCAGACGACACACTAGTGACCATGCTTATGCACACGGAAGGGGTGGGCAGCTGCTGTCTTTGATGCTTTCGTCTTCTGCTGTGGCATGCCGTTCCACCTGGAAGGACGACCAGAAGCCATGGCCATGACGCTCAAGAGCAAGGCATCCCTCCTGGTCCTCCCAGACCCTTTTGCTGTCTGGTGGAGTCTCTCTCCATTCCTCTCAAAAGCCTTATAGCTAAGGCTAGGACATGCTTTAGAGGGAAATCTCAGCACCCCAAACTCCTCATAGGCTGCAAATGCCCTGAGCTTGCATTTTGTATTTGTTGGAGCATTTGCTTACTCATATTTTGGTGGACAAACAGACAAGAAGTAAAATGTAGTGGGGAGGAGCCTGAATGGATCTTTCTTTCAAGAAAACACAGAAAATCATCAGACCCATGGAAGGATTTCCATTTATCATAGCTACTCTCCCCACCCTTTTCCCATTTTGCTGTGTATGTGATTTGCACATGGGTATGTGTGCATGTGTGTGGGCACACCAGTATGTCCATGCATGTGGAGGCCCTTGGTTGATGTCAAAAATAATCCTTGGTAGCTCTTCCATTGTTTTCATTGTGGCAGGGTGTTCACCTGACATTTCACACGGGCACTGGGGGGTTCCAGCTGTGGTCCTCATGCTTATGAGCAAATGCTCTAACCACTGAGCCACCTCCTCAACTCTCGTTCTTGACTAGAAACTTGATGAGGTCTGGGATGGACTAAGAGGCAGGCCTCTGCACTAAATCCTTGGGGTTCTGGAAGGAATAACTGAAGAGGAACCCCACACACACCAAGTGAGTAATACCTTCAAGTGTGTGAGGAAAAAGCAGGAATGCTCTTGCACACCCGCCTTTGCCATAGTGTGGGCATCTGCCCCTCTGTCCTGCTGCTGCTGCCCTCTTTTGCTCACGTGGGAGCAGTTTCTTCAGACTCCCAGCATGGACTGCAGAGCGGTGGCTCTCCAGGAACCGGTCAGGTCTCCAGTGCCACGTTTGGACTGCGGAGGCATCCAGCCTTGTGGATTGAGCAGCTTCCAGTTTCATAGCCTCTCCAATGTGAGACCGCCATTGTTGGACTCCTAGTGTATCATGTAAGCCAATCTAGTAAGTCCCTATGTGATATACACTCATGCTGTCAGCTCTGCTCCTCCAGAGAACCTTAACTAGGGCACCACAGAACTAATCATCATGGAATTACAAGCCAAAACCACAAAGAGGGGATTGATGAGGTGGCTCAGAGGTTAAGAGGACCTGCTGCTCTTGCTGTTCCCAGCACCCACTTGGCAGCTCACAACCACCTATAGCTCCCATTCCAGATCCAGTGCCCTCTTCTGGCCTCCAAGGGCACTGCATGCATGTGGTGCACAGACATACAGACATACAAACACTCACACACATAAAATAAAAAATAATATTTTAAGCTGAGTGTGGTGGCACACACTTTAGTCACAGGGGATCTCTATGAGTTTAGAGTCAGCCTTGTCTACATAGTGAGTTCCAGGCCAGCCAGGGCTATGCAAGGAAACAAAGAAACCAAAAATCCAAAAACAAAACAAGAAGCTATAATCTTATACTCATCAGAATAGCTATTGAAAGAAATCAAAAGATAGTAAATGTTGGTGTCATTTCACACACTGTTGGTGAGAATATAAACCAATACAGCCACTATGGGAAACAGTAAAGAGAGTCCCCCAAAACTAAAAATAGAAACCACTATATGGTCCAACAACTCTATTCCTGGGTGTACATCCAAAGGAATTGATATCCACATGTGGAAGACACAGCTTCATCCCGTTGTTTCCTGCAGCACTCTTCCTGATGGGCCAGAAACAGAAGCAACTCAGATCCTTAAAGGACATTGTGCTAAGTGAAATAAACCAATCACAGAAGGACAAATATTACACTGTCCTAATTACATAGAAAAACTAAAACAGACTCATAGATGCAGACTATGCAATGGTGGTTTCCAGGAGCTGAGCAGATGTGAGAGGTAAGGACAGATGGAGAAAAGTTGGCCAGAAGGTACAAGGCCAACTAGAGTCAAGTCTGATGAACAGCACAATACAGTCGGTAGTGCCGTTTTGTTAAGAAGGTATGTCCTATTACATTGTGTGTGCACTAGGTATCTACATATGAATATGTATATATGTGTATATTATGTATACGTAGGAGTCCACACTCTTACCACTACACCAGCCTGTAGTTATCCCCTACCTAGACTGTGCCCCTACCTTCTCAGAGCCCCAAATATTAGCTGCTTCAACAGAGGGGAAAGGTCAATGGCAATCAAACTAACACCCTTTCTGAGAAGAATTATACACATTGGAAAACAAATGTTTTCACAAAAGTTTTTTGAGGGCACCAAAGAGAAAGTCCAGCCGGGACTTGAACACCAAGACCCCAGAGTGGAGGGAAGCACCTAGCGGGCCTCACATCTGCTGCTGCTTTTTCCTCTTGCAGAGTTTTCCTGTTCACAGAGTGGACCGGCTGAGCCAAACAGAACGCATCAGCCAAGACCATGTGACACGCACTGAGACCAGAAGACAAACCCAGAAATTCACTGATGTTGGCATGGCCATGGTTCAAGACCGATTAAAGATCCCAGCAGGAAAGAACCCACCTGAATCCAACTTCTGCTTGAAGTTACCCCACAGGCACTGGCTGATGCCTGAGTCATGGATAGCTGGAATCAGTAAAGAAACCAATCAGAAAGGCTCCAAGTCTTTACTTTGCTAGTCTCATGTTCCTGGGGAAAAAAAAAACTGGACTTCAGACCCATGAAGCAGGAGAGATGTTGGTAAGAAACCATTGATTTCAGTAGAACCCAGTGACAGGACTGTAAGCTAAGAATGAAAGAGCTAGTAGAAGTGGCACCTTTATGCCAAAATAATAAACAAATAAATGAATAAACCAATCTGAATTCTAAGAAAGTAACATCATCTACAGTTATATAATTTTTATAATTAGTTTTTCATCAAATAAAAAAAACATATAAACCCTTGAAAGAAACACAGGACCTGAGGATCAAATGACATGCCAAGATAAAATAGGACTTAAAAGTAGACCCAGAGATGTCTTCAATTTTGAAGCTGTCACATGAAGACTGTGGAGTGACTTTTGCTAATCTAGTCATGAGAACACATACAAATATGAAGAATTTCATCAGAGAACTGACATCTTGGGAAAATAATCAAAGGATGTGCTAGAAATGAAAAGCATAATGATAGAAATTTAAAGTCTGTAGGTGGGCTTGACAGCAGGTTAGACACAGCAAAAAGGAGGATCCATAAACTAGAAAGTACTCAGGTTGACCTATAGATGAAGATGGAAATATTAAAGAAAAGCAGACATACACAGAAGGTACTGGTGTGCATATCACCAGAATCCCAGGAGTAGAGATGGGAGAAACTATGCTGGCCAAGAAGTGCCCAAAGCTTTGGAAGACATCAAGCCATGGGTTTACAGATCCCCACTGTGGGGCTAAATAACACTGAGGGCCCTTGTAGCACATAGACCAAAGCAAAGAGCATACTAAATGCTAAGGAGAAATCAAATGAAAATGGTACATAGTCATCAAAAAGAGCAAAACCAAGGATTTGTAACAGACTTTTCAACAGACTGGAGACTAGAAGATGATGCAGTGTTAAACTCAAAGGCAGAAAGTGTATGTGATCCTGGATTTCTAAGCCCAGTGAAACTGGAAGACAGAACGGAGAGAGGCCTCAACTATTCAGAGCACTTGTTGTTCTTCCAGGACCAGAGTTGAGTTTCCAGTACGTGTCTGGTGGCTCAGAACCACCTATAAATCCAGCTCCAGAGGATCCAACACTCTCTTTTGGGCATTGCACTTCATGGGCACCTGCACTCACGTCCACATACCCACACACAAATGCGCATAACTAAAAGCAGTAAAATAAATGTTTAATGTAGGAGAAGACAAAATAATGATGTTTTCATGAAGATTGGTCCACACTAGGAGGGATACTTATAAAAGACTCTTCTGCGAGAAAGGCCCAGATGGAGGGCCAACCGCTCAGGAAGGAGTAAATATGTGGCTAAATATAGATGGGGACTGGCATCTTAAAACAGCAATGATGACATGTCTCAAGTTTAAGAATGTGTAGAATAAAAATCCATGCCATGAATAGACCAAAAGTGTAATAAGGAAGCATTAGATGGAGTAGGAGTGCTGTGAAGAGCTTTAATTGCCCAAGGGTGATAAAAATCATCATTTAAAATAGTCTACATCAATGCAGTAGACCACTGTTCAGCCTTAAAGATGAAGGGAACTCAGGCACAGTTTATCACTTGGCTGAACCTTGAGTATATATGTGAAATAAAAGTAAATTCCAAGCAGACAAATACATTCCATTTCTTTTTTTTTTTTTTTTTTTTTTTTTTTTTTGGTTTTTCGAGACAGGGTTTCTCTGTGCAGCTTTGCGCCTTTCCTGGGACTCACTTGGTAGCCCAGGCTGGCCTCGAACTCACAGAGATCCGCCTGGCTCTGCCTCCCGAGTGCTGGGATTAAAGGCGTGCGCCACCACCGCCCGGCACATTCCATTTCTATAAGGTCCTACAGTAGCCAATTTCAGGCAGGTGTAGCATAGAGACTTTCTAGGCAAGGAGGGGAACATTCTTGCTTCATGAGTTCAGAGTTCATTTCAACAATGAAAATGTTCTAGGAGTCAATTGCACAACAAGATGAATGCACTTAATACTATTGAACTGTACCATGCAAAACGATTGAGAGAGTAAAGTTCACATTATGTGTATTTTACCAAAATTTTAAAACATTGTAAGAGAGGAAAGAGGTTGAGAGTCTATTTGGATGCAAACTTGGCTACATATGAGAACTGTATAGAAAAATTAGATATCCCATAGCTATATATTGCTACACATTTAGTAACTATGACTCATATTTCATTTTTCGCATGAAATTTCAATGATGTGACTCTTCAGGATCTCAAAAGTTAAGCAGAATTGCTTTATGGGTCCTGGGAGTGATGATTTCCAGGTGGTGCCATTAGCTTATGGTGGTAACAGAGACCCAGTCCTGCTGTTGGAAACCGGCCAAGACCTCTTGTGTGAGTCATGTTGTGGGAAACGTGTCCCTCTAGGTGAGATGCCTAGAGTTTTGCAAAAGTGATAGAACACTCGGTCTGTTTATTTTTAAGTAAGTTAGCCTTCCTGGACTGCAGCATGCTTGACTGCAGAGGGTAGACTAGATTAGGCCCCAGTGGTGGCCCAAGTAAGAGAGATAGAGGTATGGGCCCAGATCATGGCCATGGGGATAAAATATGTAGGAGCAATAATCTTCAGGACTTAGTGATAAATTTGATGTGGGGAGAGAAAAGGAGAAGCTAAGAGTGAATTCAGAGAGGCTGGTCTAGATAGAAACATAAGGCACAGTACCATGGGAGGGGGGAGTAGCAATGGGAGTTATCGAGTTCTCCAGAAAGCAGGATTTAAGTAAGGTGTTCAGGATGTCCAAAACAAACACACCTGACTGACTGAAGAGACCAGCTGGGCTCTGACCCCACAGACTAGGTCAGGTTGTTCACTGTCTCTGCAGAGAGTAAACTGATGCTCCAGAGAGGAGCCTGAAGGAATACTTCCAGGTGGGGGAGGTAGAAGGCTGTGCGGCTGGAACACTGTCTTCAAAGGGCAGAGAGCACACATGAAGCTCAGTTGAAAGCCAAGAGGGCATCCTGGGAGGAACCAGGTATCCGACCACAGTGTCAGAGGCCTCCGAGGGTAACACAAGCACCCAACAGTACCTGTTGGAATCTGCTCTATGAAGGTTAGGAGTGGTTGCTCTCGGGGCCTGGTGAGTAGAGGGGCTTATACTGGATCAGAGTGGCCAGAGAATGACAAAGGAGAGGTCAGATGCATGAGGAATGAGAGAAGAGTGGCTAAGGGGCATGCTTGCTTTTCTGCGGGTGTCCCCGAGTGGAGAGGAATAGATTCACTGAAATGGGAATGCAAAGATCCAGGAGAGAGGATTATGGGAAATCCCTGAAGAGGAGCACAGGCTGGCTGTACACCCATATCCCTTTACATACGAGCAGGTCCTCCATCTCTCTGGGTCACAACATCCAATCAGGCTGTCCTTCCCTCCCTCCCTCGCTCACTCCCTACTCCCTGACTTCAACCACACTCCTCAGAGCTGCCTCAGAATGCCCCATGCCAGCTTCCACCGCAGGACCTGACCTCTCTCTTGTGTGTTTTTAATCAACCTTATTTTCAGTGAGCACATGTATATATTTTGCAAACCGAAAGAGTAGTGAAGGAGATGTAAGCACAAGGTACCTCCTGCTCTGGGCCTGCCTGCTCCAGGCCCTCCCTCCCAGGCTCTGAGGTCTTGTAGATAATCTCCCCTGTACTGGTCAAATTAGCTCAATGAAGTTCTTCTTCGGGCCTTTCTCAAATCCGCTGGCTCCTGTGCTGCCACAGCCCTGCTTCCCTCAATTCCATCCTCTCTAAAATAATGATATCCCAACATGGGGTTAAAAGTGTGTTCGTTACCGTGAGCACGCTAAGGTTGTCTGTTGACTCCTTCCGTTCACAAACAACCCCTCATTTCCTCTGCAGAAATGTTTGCCTTTAAAAAAAAAATCTAATTTGTCTTGATTTCCATTTACTGGTTGCTATTTTTCCAACAGCATCTCAGAAACCTACGATTATTTTCCCTGATCTTGCTTGATTAGCAAGACTGCCCTGAAGACTCCCCTCCCAGCTGAGCCTCCCACAGGCACATGCTAGCCACTCTTCTGTCTCTGTTGCTGCCTGCTGCTGTTGCTGCTACTGCTGCCTGTGCCTGCTGCTGCTGCTGCTACTACTGCTGCTGCTGCCTGATGCTTGCTGCCGCTGTCCCTCCCTGATGCCTGCTGCTGCTGCCCCTGCCTGCTGCTGCTGTCCCTACCTGCTGCTGCCTGATGCCTGCTGCTGCTGCCGCCCCACCTACCTGCTGCTGCTGCCCCTGCCTGCTGACTGCTGCCCCTGCCTGCTGACTGATGCCCCTGCCTGCTGACTATTGCCCTTACCTGCTGCTGCTGCCCCTGCCTGCTGTTCCTGCCTACTGCCTGCTGCCGCTGCCCCTGCCTGCTGCTGCTGCCTGCTGCTGCTGCCCCTAACTGCTGCTGCTGCCCCTGCCTGCTGACTGCTGCCCCTACCTGCTGACTGCTGCTGCCCCTGCCTGCTGACTATTGCCCTTACCTGCTGCTGCCACCCCTACCCGATGCCTGCTGCTGCTGCTGCCCCTAACTGCTGCTGCTGCCCCTGCCTGCTGACTGCTGCCCCTGCCTGCTGGCTGCTGCTGCCCCTGCCTGCTGTTCCTGCCTACTGCCTGCTGCCGCTGCCCCTGCCTGCTGCTGCTGCTGCTGCCCCTAACTGCTGCTGCTGCCCCTGCCTGCTGACTGCTGCCCCTGCCTGCTGACTGCTGCTGCTGCCCCTAACTGCTGCTGCTGCCCCTGCCTGCTGACTGCTGCCCCTGCCTGCTGACTGCTGCCCCTACCTGCTGGCTGCTGCTGCCCCTGCCTGCTGACTATGCCCTTACCTGCTGCTGCCACCCCTGCCCGATGCCTGCTGTTGCTGCTGCCCCTGCCACATCTGCTGCTTCCTTAGTTTACTCTTCCTGTTGAAGCCATGTATTCTCTCCGGTGACTTGGGAGACAAAGTTATCAAGTACTGTGCCGTGACAAATTGAATCTGTGGCTGGGTGCATAACGATGGCTAGAAAACTGGTTTCCTGGATGTTTCAGGCACCCATGACTGTCCAGCTTCTGTTCGGGTTGTTGAGATGTCTGGGCCTTTTATGGCTTCCTGTCCCGTGACCTATTTTATTCCATTTGTTTGTTTTCTTGAGGCGGGTTCTCGCTTTGTAGCCCATGCAGACCTCACACTTAGGGTCCCCCTGTCTCTGCCCCTCAAGTGCTATCATATAGGTGTGTCCCACCACCTAACTTTCTCTTGGGAGGTTTCAAACCATATCTTTATTTCCTTATTTCAGAAATGTGTGTCTTGTAGTTCTCCGTCACTGCTCAGTGCCTGGTGGGCCATTGTGTCGTGAAGCTCTGTCCCTTCTAATTCCTAGAGGCTTTCTCACTCACTTCTCTCTATTATTTCCTCTATTTTATTTTGCTGTTTCTTCTTCTAGCAGCTTCTTTTGGTTTAATACTGGACTTCCTGTTTTGATCCGATTTTATTTTCTCTTGTTTTATGGAAGATTATTTATATTCCATTTTTTCTATTGATTCTTGAATTTGTTTATCTTATATTTAATTTCCAAGATCACTTCCTTTTTCACAATCACTTGTTCACATTTCGTAGATACAATTTATTTTCTTATCTCCTCACCCACCTGGGTGAATCCTTCAAGGTTCAGTTAACAATCTATGTCTTTTGTGGTACCTCTCAGTCAGTCAAGCTCTCGACATCAGGCAGGATTTCCACAGCATCTTCATATTCTGCTAATGTGTCATCCATTATGTCATTATATTTAGGCTTACCTTCCCAACTGTACTATAAGATGGATCTGGGACTACTCTTGAAAATTAAATAAAAAATAACTAATTACACATTTTTGATAGAAGAGTTGGAACTCAAGATAATTGTCCATAAAATAAAACCAAGAAGAAGGGGGAAAAGACAGAAGGCAAAAACAGAGCCAGAAGACCAAACTGGAATCCCCAATATTAAATTAAAAGGAGCCCCAGAAAGAGACAGGGGAAAATATGCAGAAAAAATTACAAACAAAATGAAGAAATTTTCTTAATTTAAAACAAAAAGTCTGTTTAATGTAAGGAATTTACTTTGGGGGGGGTGGGATAGGCTGGAGAGGTGGCTCAGTGGTTAGAAGCATTTGTTGCTCTTGCAGAGGACCTGAGTTCAGTTCCCACCACTCACATCAGGTAACTCAGAACTGCCTGTAACTCCAGCTCTGGGGGATCCAAAGTCATCTTCTGACCTCTGTGTGCATCTGCACGGACACACACACACACACACACACACACACACACACACACACACACACACAAACATAAATTTAATTTTGTTTTCTTTTCAGAAGGTGCCCTTTAGGGGCCTTGGAAGTAAAAGAAATGCTTCACAAGTACTTGCTGGTTTGAATTAAAAGGCCAACTCGATCTCCCACTGCAGGACATCCCAGCTGGGACTCCTCTGAAATAGCCAGTACAGAAATACCCAATAGGAGTTTAATCATCTGTCCTGTGTCTCATCGTGATTCTTTACATAACTCTGTATCAGTATTTCAGTGCCATGTTTTAGGATGCCTTCCTTGAAGCTCTATATTTGTATTTCACAGAAAAAGAAAGAAACACACACAAACACACACACACACACACACACACACACACACACACACACACACACACACCCTCGTATTGCTTATATTTCATTGGCTCATGAAATATTGAGCTTAATTAAGTAGTTGACATACCCAGAACAGCTGACATGGCCAGGACCCTAAACAAACACTTCCCAGTCTTAGTCAGTCTCTGACTTGGCCAGTAGGGTCTGAAGGGACTTGGGTACACTGGAGAGCAGCCTGCCATCTCCCAGCCTTTCTCTGGTCCAGAGCATCATTGAGTGGAAGGGATGAAGGCTGTGCTATGCAGTTTCATGGATGGCCACCAAGAGAGCACTCAATATAAACCCAGAGGGGGTCTGTGGCAGAAATGGATCTCTGCCCCACTCCCTAGCTCTCCTAGGTTCCCTTGCAGTCAAAGCTATACACAGGTGAGCCGGCTGGCGTGGATTAGTGCTCAGTCCTTGGCCTTAAACCAGCTTGAGGCCCACTAGCCCAGCAGGGGCCGGCCACCTGGGTCTCATTAGAACCAAGGTCTACAGAGCTGAACTGTACCTTCCCAGCCACGAATTCTGAGTCCATGCTGAATCTTCCAGACTCACAGACCCAGAACCCTTGTATTTCTGCTTCCCATGTCAGAGACCAACTGAGTTCTACCTTTCCAGCAGCTTGGGAAGTGAGTCTTGAACCATGCTTCCACATCTATGCCCTCCCTTCCTTCACTTTTCCAGCTGCTGTCAGGCTTTGGAGAAGTCAAACAGATTGGCAGAGAGGGTAGAAGCTGTCCAATTGGCTTTGGACGGCCCATGCCACAGCATGACTCCTGCTTTATGGCAGCAAGACCAGTGGATTGGGGAGTTCTGCCAGCAGCCTGCCTTAGTTACTTTCCTGTTGTGTTGAACACAGTATCCAATAGGAACAGCTCACTTCACTGTTGCAGAAGGTTCCAGGCATGGCAGAACCTGAGATTAAGGCTATTCACATCTTGATGATCAGGAAGTAGAAAGTGGGTCCGGAACTAGGAGCTGGCTATGGCTTTCAAAGGCCCACCCTGGTGACCTGCTCACACCAGCCAGTCCCACCTCTTCAAGGTTCCTTGGCCTCCCCAGATATCAACATGGTCCAAGGAACAAAAAGTGTGAACCTGTGGGGACCGTTGAGATTCGTGCCATAACACATGGTCATCCCTTACGAAGTAGAAGTTGGTATTCACATTAGGAAAACCCTGGAACCCTGTGGGCATATGCATGGCACTGTGTAATAACCAGCATGACAGACATGAAGGAGGTTGTCATCTTTCGTGCAGGGCCCATGGGGCCTTGAGAAAACACCATAGAAAGTAAAGCTGGAATGTTGTCAGAGCATCTCACAGCAGACACCAGCCTCTGCCGCCATCAAACTAGAACGGATATGACGCCATTGATCAATGTGTGACCAGCTTAGGCATTCTACTCGGCACTGGCTTGTTGGGGTGCCACACAGGACTCCTGGCCTCAGTGCAGGTGGCAAAACTCTGCCATGTTCTTTCACACAGGAAGTGCTGTTCTACCCTTCCCGCCTCACAGGGCCTGGGTTCCTTCTCTAATAAGTTTTGTTTCTTCCGTGACTACTTCATAGCTGGCACACACACACACACACACACACACACACACACACACACACACACAAAAAAAAAAAAAAAAAAACCAGACTGCGTTTTAGATTGCGCATTACAACAAATGACAAAATTGAATTCAAAGTGTTACCAAATCCCCTTTAGTTCCTGTTTTTAATTTCGTTTCATTGTGTGATTTTAATATTATGTGATCCCCGGCACACTATTCCCCTCTCTAGTGCACTTGGTATTTGGCTAGTGCTGTCTTTTCTTCTGCTCTGTAAGGATTAGTAAGGCCTGAGTCTACTTCTAAGTCACAGGCCAGGTGCCTGCCTTCCTGGCCAGCTGTTGTCACTCAGCCAGGGTGAGCTACTCCACATCTGTAAGCCTAGACAGGGACCTCTGGACACCGCACCTACACAGTCATCCTCCTCCTCACCAGGATCTTCATTTCCAGACAGCCATGACTGGGTACCCCCTCTCCACAGGCTCTCTCCATGCTTACCTCCTCCAGGCCTGCCTTCCCTTGCTTTCTTCCTTGACCGTGAAAGGCAGACTTTGTTTTTCTCAAACACTTTCAAAATACCACTGGACCTTCCTCGGAACATCTGGAATGGTCTGAGAGCTTTCTTCTGAAGTGTGTCCTGTCTGGTCCCATCTGATAGGAGCCTGACCTTCTGGATGTGCTGGCTGCTTCTGTTCTGAGTAGGCTTAGCAATGGGGAGAGGTGAGCTTTCACATGGTAGAGTAACACAGAGAGAAGATCTGCAGGGAGTTCCAACTATTTGTATCACAGCCACCAAAAGTGCCCATCCAGGGGCTGGAGAGATGGTTCAGTAATCATGAGCACTGACTGCATCTGCAAAAGACACAAGTTCAGTTCCCAGCATCCATAGAAAGCAGGTTACAGCTGCATATAAGTCCAGCTTATGGGAATCTGACACTCTTTTCTGGCCTCCATGGGCATCTGCACACATGTGCACAAAATCCACACAGAGGCAAACACACACACACACACACACACACACACACACACACACACACACACACACACAGTCAAATAAATTTTTTTTAAGTGTGTATCCCTGCCTGACCACAAGGGCAAACTATCCATTGTTATCCACCACCTTCTTTATCAAATATAAAAATAAAAATAAAAAATAGTCTAGCCCACACAAGAGTGTTCCATCCTTTAGACATTGTGACATGACAGTCTCATCTACAATGCTCATACTTGAAAACCACACAATCAAGCTGCAAAAAGTATCCCAGTGTTTAAGTAAGTTTACAATTCTATGTTGAGCCCGCAGCCCGTGAGGTGCTGGTCAGACCCCCCTGGCAGTGGCTTTCTTCTTCTACTTGAAAGTTACAGAGGCCCTCAGTCAGCCACTGAGGACTTGAGTCTCCTGGTCAGATAATCCCAGCACACCTGCCATGAAAGCCATCGGCTCCAAACTTGGAGTAAGCAAAAGGAACGGTCTGTGACATCAGGTCACTGGACCAACAACAGGTCACAATCTGGGGCAGCTCACAATCACCTCTAACTCCAGCTCTGGGAATCTAACATCTTCTAGCCTCCATGGCACCTGCACACCCAATTAGATACACACACAGAGACACACATACACATAAATAAGTAATAAAAAATAAGTAAAAGACCCTGTCCTTTTTATGGGTTTTTTTTCTTTCTGTTTTTGTTTTTCTTTTGAGGCAAGGTCTCGTGTAGCCAGAGTTGGCTTCAAACTCGATGAGTAGTTGAGGGTGACCTTGAATTTCTGACTCTCCTGCCTCTGTCTCCCAAATGCTGGTGCCAGCAGGCCTGGTTTATACAGTACTGGAGATGGAACCCAGGACTTCTCACATGCTAGGCAAACACTCCACTGAATGAACCACATCCCCAGACCTCCTATATTTTCTTTTACTTATTAGCTGAGTACATGACAAGTCGTGGTCTGAATGAGCCCTGTGTAATGCCGCCTCTCTTTCTCTCTCTCTCTTTCCTTGTCTTAGGGAATGCTGTCGGTTTTTTGGAGACAATGGCTTGACTTTGAAAGTGTTCTTTACCAAGGCAGCACCATTCGGTGTTCTTTGGACTCTCACAAACTACCTGTACTTACACGCAATAAAGAAAATAAACGCTACAGATGTCTCCGTGCTGTTCTGCTGCAACAAAGCTTTTGTTTTCTTGCTGTCGTGGATCGTTCTCAGGGACAGATTCATGGGAGTGAGGGTAAGTTCTCTTTATCTGTCTTCCTCTCTCAGTCATGCCCGCCAAAACCCGCCCTTTGGCTTGCTCGTCAGCTGTGACCACTGCCCTTCCGATTCTCAGCGGCACTCAGTTCTTGTTGTGACCTGCAGACCTTCTTGCTTGCCAACCATGCTGGATAAGCATTCATGAAAGCACCTTTCACCCCAAGCATTTCCACGGCGTTCCCTAAAGTTTGTGCCAAGCAGGGAGTCAGCCAGGGAGTGGTGATGTCTTTGCGATACTTTCTTCCTGTCCCGTGGTGACCTTCTGATCGGCAGCACATGGCATGTGTATGCCCCTTAGCTAGGAGCCATCTGACATCGTTCTGACTCTCAGATTAGGATGCATCTGAAACCCCGAGGATCCTTGGGTGTGCGTGTGTGGTATGGGTTTGGAACCTTGTCTGGACCATGTAGCCAGAAATATCAATGCTAAGTTCAATCTAAGAGGTCATGCAGGGGCTGGGGGTAGGGGACACATTCCACTTCAAACTGTAGATCAAGGGCAAATGCAATGACATCACTTGAATGGCCTGGCATTTTCCAGGAGAGTCGTAGTAAATTTAAAGCTAGCCAAACTTCATGAGAGTTGCATGGAGCATAGTAAGTGCCCTGTCAAACACCAGTGGGAACATGGACTGACCTAACCCATGGAGAGGAGACAGGTGCCACTTGCCAAGGACAACATCTTAGTGGCTTCTGCCTGCTCCCTCTGGTGGCCAGGGGCTGCCTCTGCTGTTCACCCCCTTGCCACAGAGTAGGACAGAACACTGGTCACTCATGGTGCAGCTAATCAGTTCCTCTTCCCTCCTGAATGCTCAGGACCCAGTGTTCTGCTCCGTAGCCCCATTCGAGCTAACCATGTTGGCAACCATCAAGAGGCAGACTCTGGGTCCTCTGCTTCCGTCCTTGCTTCATTGTCCTGGGAACAATGACATCACCTTAAGGGTGGGCTTACGCCCACCTGAGTTACACAAACAGCAGTGGGGACATGAGTCAACTGCTGGCTCATATTTTTAGCTTACAGCGGGGGGAGAGTTTGTTTTGAGGCGCAGCGTTAATTTTGGAATAAAAACTCACGCCCCGGGCTGCCACCCAGAAAAGCCTTCAGCAAATAAATGATCTAATACATCTCTGGGAAGACTGCAGGTGCTTCACACAGACTCAAAGCTAAAGACTTGGGTGTCCTAGGGACATTGACCCACGGCCATGCCTTTCCAGGCTTTATTTAGGGGTCAAAGAACCAAGAGACTTCATAGAGCTTTGGGGCCCAAGCAAATTTTTTGTTACTGGAAAGGGACACTTCAAAGTCAATGATACATGCTGCAGAGAAAACAGAACGGTCTGAGGTTAAGAAAGGTGGGTGTGAATACACTTCAACTACTCAGCCGACTCGCAGAACACGGGGTGTTTGAGATCTGTGCTTGTTCGTGGTCAGTGGATAGGAAACTTTCCAACACCCTCCCCTGGGATAGTCTGGTAAAGTCAGCCTCTGATTCAAGTGCTCTCTGCTGACCACTGCACACTACAGGTTGGTGCTAAGGCTTTCAGTACTCAGTGGGTGCTGTGGGAGAAGCCACTGGGCCAGCAGGGGTGACAGGGTGCTGTAACATGCGGACACTGTGCAGGCATGGTCTCCTCTTAGGAGTGTGTGGCAGCCACTGAAGAACTTCCCATTGCAGGCAGCAGGGTCAAAACAAAGCTCAGACAGCTCTCGGAATCTGTGAAACCAAGCAGTAGACAGCTGGAGGGGGGCCCAAGGTCATGTCTAACTGTGCATAAATCACTCAGCATTCAGGTAGGTGCCTGGGACAGGCTGCTACTTCAACTAGGAGCTTTCCAAAGACTGAAGAGTTGATGTAGTTTCCAGCCTGGAGTTTGATTAAACAATGTCAGCTTCCTAGGCTTAAGGATATGACCAAGTCTCCTGCTGTGTGCAGGGGCGGGGATGGGGAGATGGGGGGGGGCAAACGACTCGTGTGATTAGAACAATTGCTTCAATCACCCAGTTACAGCTTGTTGAAGATGGGAAAGGGCACCCACAGTTCTAGGTCAGATAGACAAGTTCAAAAATAAGGAAATGTGTCTCATAATAGATTGGGGACCCTGGTCGCTCCTGGTGTCAGAGGGCAGGGTGCTGCTGAGGTATCTGTTTGAGCGGGACTCAAACTGTCCTCATCTCCACTTACAGGTATTTTTCATATGTGCCCTGGGCCAGAGGTTCTTCTATGGTGGCCAAATGCTCAGTCTGGGAGCGGGTGATTAAGCTGTGGGTCTTTGAGCAGAATGCCAATGTCTAAACCTTAGCTTACCCAGTCTTTAAAGTGGGCAGGGAAGAGGTCACCATTGGGTGCCCTGGATTAAGAAGTTACACCCAGACCTTGTGAGTTCACAGGACAAACCTGACAGGGTCTGAGGAGAGTTCACTGTTGCACATAAAAAGTCTGGGAATACTTTCACACTGAAACAAACCAACCAACCAACCAACCAAGCTCCTGTGTTCTAGTAGATGGAACATAAAGCAGGTGCATCTTCCACATAATACCCAGAATCCTTGAACTCCTAGGCTGAGGAAGGGCCTGGGCTCTGACCTTCTGACTGAAGGATCTTGAAGTGAGATGAGAAGCTGCCCACATACTTCTGACAATGGCTGGAACCTCATGTCCCAAAGGGGCTGCTGAAATGCTGAAACCCGGAGAGCAGGAGTCCCACTGTTAGAGTCACAGATCTCCCTCATAACCACTGCTGGGACCCCAGGAAGTCACTCTCTGGTGCCACCTGCCTGAGTGACCCCACACAGAGGGGAGCCAGGGGACTCTCGCCTGCTCTTTCTGACCCCTCTAGCTTCACCCTGACTCTTCTGCACAGCCCAGTTGAGGTGAAAACTCTTCACTGTTGATTTTAACCAAGAGTGAAGTGAGGGGGAGAGGCTAGAATCTGCCTTGCAGGTCTTCAGGGAAAAAAAAAAAAAAACATTCCCATCTATTACTTCAGGTGTTAGCCATGCACGCTTTTGAATCATCAGAAATCTGGATCATCTATCTATCTATCTATCTATCTATCTATCTATCTATCTATCTATCTATCTATCTACCTACCTACCTACCTACCTACCTGTCTGTCTGTCTGTCTGTCTGTCTGTCTGTCTGTCTGTCTATCTATCTATCTATCTATCTATCTATCTATCTATCTATCTATCTACCTACCTACCTACCTATCTATCTATATCTCTATATTTATCTCTATCTTTCTATATCTATCTATCTATCTATCTGTCACCTATCTATCTCTTTCCCTCTTCTTCCCTCCCTGCCTCCCTCCCTCCCTCCTTCTCTCCCTCCTTCCCTCTCTCTAGGGTTTCATATACATACCAGGCTGTCCTTAAATTCACAAGGTAGCCAAGGATGACCCTGAACTTTGATCCTCCTGCCTCCAACTTCCCAATGCTGGGATTATAGGTGCATACCACCGCTCCCAGTTTATGCAGGTCCGGGGATGAAACCTGTGACTTTGTGCCTGCTACACAAGCTCTCTTAACAACTGAGTCACACCATTCTGTTGTGAGTTCTTCCTCTGACGCCTAGAGGGTTCCAAGCACTGTGGCCCTGGGGCAGGAGCACTTTGCCCCCCTTCTGCATTTCCCGGGCCCTGTTTTTGCTCTTAGGTGGGGACGCTCGCTTTTCTGCCGTCTCAGCTTCTTTCCCATGATGAACAGTTTCTCTCCGTACACACAGCATTCCTGTATGACATGCATGTATTTCAGATGAAAGGGGAAACAGCCAACTCCAAAGGGGCTAAAACCCAGCAAGGGCAAGCAGGCAGTCAGGGCCAGGCTTCCCCACGCTTGGTAGCCATCAGCTCCCCTGGGTCGCTTGTATAGGTAAATATAGCACAGTATGGAACTGTTACAGAAAGCATGCACCAGAAGAAGCATGTGGCTCAGCTGGAGAGTCAGCCCCGGTACCTCTTACTAACCTAAAGACTGGATGGGCCCCAGACAAGCCTCTGTTTACATCTAGGAGCATGGCTGGCAGTGGCTCACTGTGTGTCTTAGCTGCTTCTCTTGTTGTTGGGACAAAATATCCAACAAAGGTAACTTAGGGAAGGGTTTACATCGGCTCATGGCTTGAGAGTGCAGTTCAAGATGGTGAGGAAGGCATGGAGGCCGAGTGCTGAGGTGGCTGGTCACACCACAGCTGCAGTCAGGAAGCAGGGATGTGAAGCCTGATGCTCAGCTTATTTTTCCCTTTTTATTCAGTTCAGGACCCCAGCCCATGGGATGGGACCACTCACATTCAAGGTGGGGCATCCTACCCTCACTAACCCAATCTAGAAACTCTGTCACAGATAGATCCAGTGTTTCCAATGATGAGTCTAAAACCATCAAGCTGTCAATCATGATCAGCCACACACCCTGGGAATCATAGTTGCCCATTTAAATGCGTTAAACCGGCTTTGCTATCCAATAGACACGAAGAAGCCTCTGTTTAGACTTTTCTACCTCCAGCTATGTGCCTTCAGGCAGACTCCTTGTCCCCTCTGAGTCTAGGAGCTTACGCCTATAGAGGGGGTGAATGACACCAACTCCCTGTTTTGAGGTGAAGTGAGAAAGCACACAGGAAATGCTTAGCTTGGATGCCCTGAAGCTCAGCTGTTGGATGCTGCCCCTAAGGTCAGTTTTGAAAGGTCTTCTCCTCTCCTGGTTTCCTGGGGGCTCTGGGAGCTCCGTGGCTGCCTCTGCTCGGACTGTGCACTTGTTCTGGATGCCAGAGCACTGTCCCCTCCGAGATTCGATCCCACAACCTACAAGTGCTAAGAACAGCCTAGAGGGGAGACGCAGGGGAGACGCAGCTAAGGAGAAGGGAGAGGGGTCACAGCTCCCGGGCGGGACGTGGTCGGCAGTCCTTGTTGGTCAGCGCTGCTGTCGGATGAGGACAACTTCCGCAGGCCCCACTGCGCAATCCCTGTTGAGAAGGGAAAACACCAAATCCAGGCCCTGTGAGGAACCTGGAGACGCCTGGAAGGGAGGCAGCAGTTCCCAGGTGCTGACCAAGGACCAGTTAGTCCCTCAGCCCTTATCATGACGGAGCAACCTGTCCCCAGAACAGGATCCCCAATCTTTCAAGACTCGGTGGCCAGCCAGCCCTGACTGCAGCTTGAGACAAAGCGACATTACCACGCTGTACCACCTGCCTCAGGATTTTGGTTATGCTAAGCTTGGATAGGTGTCCTTTAAGCAACTCCCATCAGCCACCTCTGCCCATCCATTCTCCTCAGGAGTCTTAGAATGAAGCACCACTTTCCTTCACCTGGAAGAACCGCAGAGCAGAACATTCTAGCCCTCGGGCACTTGCAGCTCCCTCCACGGCCTGACAGTGTTTCCCTCTCTCCCTGCAGATCGTGGCCGCCATCCTCGCCATAGCAGGCATTGTCATGATGACCTACGCGGATGGCTTCCACAGTCACTCTGTCATCGGCATAGCCCTGGTGGTGGGCTCTGCTTCCATGTCAGCCCTCTACAAGGTAGGCACAAGGAACCCACTTTCTCAGCAGGCATCTGGGCAGCAGAGCTCTGGAGCCCACAGCCTGGCACTTTGGACATTCTGGATGGTGTCTGGGCTTCTGAGAAGAGCAGATATTTTCAGGACACATCAAGAGGCAGACAGTTGAGAAAGACTGGACCCCTGAGCCCGACCCTGTGTTTGTGCCTAATGGAACATGAAGACTAGATTATGTGTATGGCTTTGTCATGTAAATCCTTGGCCATGTGATTTTTTTTTTTCTGGGGCACCTGCCAATATGAGTCCGTGAGCTGTTCAAACACTGCTTGTGAAATGAATACACAAAAGTATCTTTTGGCAAGAGCTGGGCAAATGTCTGTCGTGCTATCACTCACTGAGGCAGGAGCATTGCCAAAAGCTTATGGAGAGCCTGGGCTATGCTGCCAGACCTTTGCCTCAGAAAAGAAAAGAAAAGTTTTGACACAATGAAAGGACTTCCTAACTGCCAGTCTAGAGACAACAAGTGACTGTCCCATGGCAGGGTGTGCCACTCTTAAGCCAATTCTGTGAGTTTCCACGCTGTCACTTCCCCCAAGCTCCTGTTTCTCCCCCTTCCTCTCCTTTCCTTTCACCTAGGTCCTCTCTCTATGGAAAAATTAGGCATTTTCAGGGCTATTAAGCGTCAACTCTCCCCCCCTACCCCGCCCCGCTGTGCACACACACACACAAACACACACACACCAATGATCACTTCCTCCCCGAAGGCTCCACCTCCTGAAGCTTCCATGACCTTCTCAAACATCACCACCAGCTGGAGACCACGTGTTCAAACACACGAGCCCATGGGGGACATGTCACATCCGAGCCACAACACCTGTCCTGAGGGACTAACTGGGCAGCCAGAGTTCTTCACCCCCTTTTCCCTGCTGCCTGCGCATATGTGGGGGACAGAGCAGGCAAAGGAGCCACAAGGACAGACGAGGGACAGCCGTGCCAATGCGTACTTTGGTGGACTCATTGTTCACCAGGCACCAGGCTGGGTGGGGCCCACAGACACGAGCCTCTGACCATTCAGCCACATCTGTCCCTCTTCTCTCAGCCCTTTGCACACTAAAAATGATGTGCAAACAAGGACACTGCAGGGAGAGAAAGTCTAGTGCAGTTCACTAAGGCCTACGCCATGTCTCCAAAGGGAAGTGAGATGGAGCAGGGTCTGGCAAGGTCCCTCAACTTTGGCTCAGAGGAAACATCCTTGCAGGTCAAGTCTTCTCTCTTGGGCAATGGCTGTTCAATGGGCTGCTCACAGATAAAGCACTTGCCTTGCAAGGATGTGGTCCAGAGTTCAGAATTCCAGTGCTCTATAGATACTAACTGGGCATGGCAGCCCATCTGTGATCTCAGCACATGGAAGGCAGAGACGGGAGAGCCTCCAAGGAAGCTGGCTAGCTAAACTAACAAAATAGGCAAGCTCTGGGTTCAAGTAGAAACCCTGTCCCAAAATACAAGGTGGGAATCAATCCAGGAAGACACCTGAGGTCAATCTCTGGCCCCCACATCCCCAGACACACACACACACAAATGTCCTAGGTCAGGATCCATTTGGAGGCTCCAGAGAGGATGTCCAGTCACGGCAGGCAGGTCTAAGGGATGCAGCATTGTGAGCACAACACATAACAGCCCCATCCAGTTTGCAGGCCTATGACTCCTGGAGATGAGCGATGTGAGGCCGGACATATGTCAGCCCGAGCTGCTCTTACACTACATGCCGGCTGCAGCCTTCCATCAAGCTTCAACCTTCACTGACGGGCAAGACAGGTCAAACCCAGTGGGACTGTAGTGCCCAGCGTGCGGTCAGCCCCAGCTCTGTCCACTATGTGCTTCTCTACTCCCACAGGTGGGTCCAGGGGTATCCTCACCTCCTCCTCTCTCTGGCAGGTTCTGTTCAAGCTGCTGCTGGGCAGCGCCAAGTTCGGAGAAGCGGCCTTATTCCTGTCCATCTTGGGTGTGTTCAACGTCCTCTTCATCACCTGCATCCCCATCATCCTCTACTTCACCCGGGTGGAGTACTGGAATTCCTTCGACGACATTCCATGGGGAAACCTCTGTGGGTTTTCCATTCTCTTATTGAGTAAGTGGCACCCGCCCTGGGCAGAAGTCCCAGCACATAGCAACAGACACAGAACCCTTTGGAAACCTAAGTTAGGAAAGGAAAAAAAAAAAAAAATCCAAGGTCCCTTGCTGTCCTAAAGTTCTCACTCTTTTTCAAAGTCCTTGCATTTTTTAAAGAACAGTATTTAAAGGTTTTTTTAAAAAGTTTTTTTTAGAGTGGCCTTAGTAGATAAGGCCTTTAAAAAGATTTCTTTTCATTGTACGTGTATGGGTGTATGAGTTTATTTATCTTTATGAGTTTTACTTGCATGTATGTGCACCGTGTGTGTATGTTTGATGCCTGTGGGGGTCAGAAGAAGATATCAGATCCCCTGAGACTGAAGTTACAGATTCTGTGTACTACAATGTGGGTGCTGGAAACCAAACCCAGGTCCTCTGCGAGAGGAACAAGTGCTCTTAAACCACAGAGCCATCTCTCTACCCCCTTATTTTTATTTACATGTATTTGTGTGAGTGAGTGAGTGAGTGAGTGAGTGAGTGAGTGAGTGAGTGAGTACATGCAGGTATCCATGGAGGCCAGAAGAGGTTGTCGGATGTCCTGGATCTGCAGTTATCAGCAGCCGTGGGCTGTCTGATGTGGGTGCTGGGAATTAAACCTGGGTTCTCTGTGAGAGCAACTGGTACTCTTAGCTGGAGACCATCTCCCCGGTCGGCTTTGCAGAACTGTGGTCACTGTCATGGTAACTGTCAATGCAACTGTTCGTTGCTGCTCTGAATAGCACCATGGCAGTCCAGGGTTGGTGAGTTAACGTAGCAATCACCCGTGGGGCGTTGCTAAAGTGTAACTGTTCAGTAAAAATGATTAACTGCTGTTCCTATTAGAGTCTCACCAGGTCACCGCCCCCAGATGAGGGCTGCTGGTAGGCAGCAGAGTGACAGAGCAGGCACCTCAGGAGCTCATTCTAGTTTCATTCTGTTGCTGTGACAAACACAATGGCCAAAAGCAACTTAGAGCAGGAAAGGATTCATCTGGCTTACACTTCCGGGTCACAGTCCAACACTAAGGGAAGGCAGGGCAGGAACTCGTGACAGGAGCTCGAAGCAGAAACCATGGAGGAACGCTACTTGCTGGCTTGTGTTTTAGCTCAGTCACTGGGTTATATTAAGTAGCTCCTCAGTTGAGACTCCCATTTCAGCGACAATAGGTTGTCAAGCTGACAATCAAAGTTAACCAGGACACTGCGCATGCCCATTCAGCTACCCCAGGAACAGAACCAACAAGGAGGAACTGTAGAGCCAGTCAGAATGCCTGGTCCTCTCTTCTAGCACTGGCTCTTTGGTCAGCTTTTTCAGACCCTCTCCCCTCTCCAAAGCTCAGGTTCTGTGACTTGTTAGAATTCTTTTCACCCCAAGCCTGGGTCTTCAAGACAAAGCTGAAGTTCGTGGAATGACAGGATTCCTTGTAATGCCTGCCTCCTGTCTCCCTGAGAAACTGGGGGGCGGGGTCAAATAGGCCAGCACAGGGGCCAAGGACAGGACAGTTATGAGTAACTCCAGTCTTCGGAATTCTCTATTTCAGCATTCAATATTGTATTAAATTTTGGAATCGCTGTCACGTATCCCACACTGATGTCTCTCGGAATTGTCCTCAGTGTACCTGTGAATGCAGGTAAGCATTGTTTCATGGAGTTCTGTCTCTGTTCATTAGAAACACACCATCTTGTGGACTGACACGCACTCGAGAGCACACTTTCACATTGCCACGCCCATCGAATCTTCCTGTGGCTGCTCACAAGGCATGTGTAACCTCTGCAAAGAAAGGAAATGCATTTAGTACAGTGCTGTTTGTTGTGTTCACAGTATTTCCCTATGGCAGAGCCGCATTTTGTTGTTGTTGCTCTTTTCTTTACCTATTTTATGTACTTGGGATGGAACCAAGGCACTGGTGCACCCTAAGCAAGCTCCCCACCACCGAGCTCTGCTTCCTTAGTCCTTCTTAAACAGTTTATTTTGAGATAGGTTCTTCTCACTAAGTTGCCCAGGCTAGTCTTGAACTCATGTCATAGCCCAGGCAGTCTTTGATTTGAAGTCCTCCTGCTCAGCCTCTGGGATCACAGGCATATGCCATCAGGCCCAGCTTAGCAGAGAGATTTCTATGTCCAGTTGAGCATAGAAAGTCCAAGGCTGTCTCTGTCCTAATGGAGAACAGAACTAGAAAATCAAGGGGCGGAAAATGACTGAGGTTTTGCAAGTGACTTTGTTGGAGAGAAATTGCCACATTAGGTAATCACGTGGAAACAGGTTGGCACTCCAGTGAGGCAGGAGTGTTATTTCCTCCTGCCTCCTGGCAGAGGGTGAAAGCCCTTTGTCTGGGTACGGGAACCCAGTTTGTCCTGCCCTGGAGCCTCGGAGCTGACATGGGTTGGCAGGTCTTTCCGAAGCTGCCTTCACCTGTCCCTCACCTACTCTCCCTTTCTGCTTCTGGTGGTTTGAGCTTTGGATTTCCTCTCCACAATCCTCTGTCTCATGACCTGGCTCCCTGCAAAGTTGCCTCTGGACCCCTGATTCCAGGCCTTTAGAGGACTGTCCTCCCAGGGAGCCACTCTTGATTTCGGAGACCCTGCCCTTTGCCCACCCTGTCCCACAGTTCTGTACATACCTCACCTTGGCCACACTCTCTCGGGTGCCTCATGGCCACAGTGTGAAGAGGCCTCGGAACACTGGGTTCAGCCCAGCACTCCTAACCTGATCCTAGATGTCTGTGGTCCCCATTCCTCAGCCCTTTGGTCTGTGTGTCTCCTCCCACTTGAAGGCTGTGTATGACTTTTTGCTTCTTATTGAAAATGAAGGAAACAATCCATAAGACAGCTCTTTGGAGCTGGGAGGATGGCCAGCATGGCATCACACCCAGTCACAGCCCCCAGAAAGCATAGACAGGAGATCCCTAGGCTCACGGATCAGCCAGGCTGGCCTACTTAATGGGTTCTAAGCAAGAGAGAGATCTTGTTGCCCAAAAGGTAGATGGTGCCCAAGGAAGAATAGCTGAGGTAGCCCCTCATCTCCACCCACAGCACAGCACTCATATGTACATATATTGTGGGTATACATACACATGTGGAGAGAGAGAGAGAGAGATCTTCGAGGTGCAGAAGGTACCTGAGCTCCTGGACAGCTGCCAAAAAGCAGTCTAGCTATGATAGGCTCCTGGAAGGCACTTTCCACACAGCATCCCTGCAGCCCTTGTGTTTTAATTTGGTGTTACATGAGGATACGGTAAAAGGCATCTCCTGCATTAGTTTGACACTGAGAGTTACTTTTGGCCACATCTTGCAGCCAAAACAGAGTTAATCCCGTGTCAACTGCAGGATTCCAGTTCCTGTAAAGAGGAGGGAGGCAAGGACCAGCACTCTGGAAATTGGCCAAGCAAGGCAGTCGCCAGCCCGCAGAGCTTACCCTGGCATCTGCTCAGAGGATCCTGGGTGTACCATCCCCAGCTGATGAATTAACAGAACACTTGTCAACATTAAAAACTGAAGTGTTTCTGAAAGTCTACTGGACGACTCTGGCAAAAACTGGTTTTAGGGTGAATTATTACCTCCCCTTTCTCCTCTGCCTCCCTGTTAGACAACCTGGGAGGTCAAGGAGGGGAGAGAAGCAGAAGGAGGCAGGAAGTTAGGGAATTAATGGAGGCAAGCCATGGCTGAGAGGAAAAGCTGCCCCCCCCACCAGGATGAGCAGGGTGGGCAGGTGAGCTACCCAGGTAGTCAGCATTAAGAGCTGTAAACTCCAATGTTTGCAGCCTTGAGTAGAAGGGAGTTTTTTGAGGGTTTTTTTTTTTTTTTTGCTTTGTTTTTTTAAGGTCAGACTGTCTCTCCTAAGGCAGGCAGGCTTCAAATGGGTCAGCCTGGGTCAGCCAAGGAGAGAAGAGGTGTGTCCTCAAACAGGAATGAAGGGGATTTCAACAGCTGGGCACCCCAAACACCGTCAGGGCTGTTAGAGAGTGACGGATTTTTACAAACTGATCTGCACCTTCTTCCCATTTAGTCCTGTCAGCTGATTGCTCATCAGGACAAGCCAGGGATCTCTAGGGAGGCCCTTAGAGGAAGAGCTTCCCCTGAGGTTAGCGTCGCCTAGTAATCAATGGGCAAGGAGTAACAAGAATTCTTCAGCACAGCCAGGTATGCCGGCACACACCTGTAAGCCCATCACTCGGGAGGTGAAGGCTTGAGCATCAGGAATTCAAAGTCAGCCTCGGCTACATAGGGAGTTCAAGGATAGCCTGGGGTACGTGAGACTCTATTTCAAGAAACGAAAACAAGGGGCAGGGTTTGAGATGGCTGGGTAAGGATACCCGTCACTATGCCTGGTGACCTAGGTTAGATTCCTGGGACCTGCAGGGTGAAGGAGAGAACTGACTCCCAAAAGTTGTCCTTTGACCACACTGTGCGGGCACTCACATGATCATCTGCATAAATGCAAAATAAATTAATTAATGACTAAATAATAAATAAATATAGCTTTAAAGAAATTCACAAATAGTATCCTAAAAGAACGGGGTCAGGTTTGTTTATCAAAACATATATACATGTATGCACATACAGTGAGATTAAATTATAAAATGAATGTCATGTATGACATCACAAGTAATGTGAAAAAGTACCAAAATTATAAATTAAAAAAATAATATTTTCTTCATCCCGAAACCCCAAATTGGCTGGAATTAAACCTTGGCATGTCTAATTCCACTTACTCTCTCAATTACCCTGATTTATCTTTTCTCACACTCAAATCACCATTTGCACTCAGGAGCTGGATTTGATTCAGATGGCAACACACAAGCCCAAGGCCTCAGAGGAGGCAGGTCTTAAGAAGTTCACCACGATAGCCTAGAGGCAACCCCAGCAGGCATTAACAAAATCCTGCTGAGCAGGATTCTGGGGTCCCAAAGGACTTCAAACCTCCTGCCTTAGTGGATGCTCAGACCTATCACCACGTCTGCAGCCCTGCTGCTGAGTAAATGGTGCTCTGTCTCCCACAGTGGTCGATCACTATACCAGTCAGATAGTCTTCAACGGAGTCCGGGTCATAGCCATCATCATTATCGGCCTGGGCTTCCTCCTCCTGCTCCTGCCAGAAGAGTGGGATGTCTGGTTAATCAAGTTGCTCACGCGCCTCAAAGTGAGGAAGAAGGAAGAGACTACAGAGAGCAGCGGGGACTTGGGCACAGGTCCCCAGAACAGGAGCAGAAGAGCCCGCCCATCCTTTGCTCGCTGAGACCACTCCTCTAGGACTCTGGGATGCCCCCATGGTAATGTTTTTGAGGTCTATTCCTAAGGGAGGAACCTCAGTTGGGTGAGGTGTACATACATGTACAGTTTTGGTAATCTGCAGTAAGTTCTATGGTATTTATTGGCATGTCCAATTTGCTTGCACTTTTCCACATCAGACCTTCCACTTAAGGGTACCAATTCAAAACGGAAGAGAAAAGAACCTCTCAGTGCTTCTTCAGTGAATGTAAAGTGGGGTAAAATGAGCCTTGCATTGATTGCTTCAGAGGGCAGGCAAGCGGGGCACACCGGGGCAAACGCTCTGCCTCTTAGCAACTGAAAATGACATTGTACACTGTGATTACTTTTCAGCTATAGTAGGTCATATTTTGTTTTATACCAGAACTGTATACTTAATTTTAAGGAATTTCAATGAACCAAAAGATAATTGTCAGTTAATCTGGATGGATGGATGGATGGATGGATGGATGGATGGATGGATGGATGGATGGATGTGTGGATAGATGGATAAGCATACGGATGGATAACTGGGTGGTGGGTGGACAGATGGGTGGATGGGAAGGGAAGAGAGAGATGACGCAGACAAGGATAATGGACATGAAGATAATTGGAGGACAGGCCTGTGCCAGGTCACAAGATAGAAAGCAGGAATCTGACCTAGCTGGCCTGCCCTCTTGCGTCTTCACAAGATCATGAGGAGAACTTAGTGCCTTCTACGCATCTCCGTCCTTACCTATGTGAAGCGAGGTGACATCATATGTCACTGGCGCCGTCTTATAATTTAGATGTAGAAATCTTTAAAAAAACAAACAAACACAAACTCTATGTGTATATGTGTGTACAAAAGTGGCAAAGTTGGTGGCCAATGCATTTGGAAGGGGGTTGGTGGCGTGTGGCACGCACAGCAGGTGCACTGTGTGGGAGGAACTGCTGGTGGCTTTCACTTCCAGACCAAGACTGAAGCATTACTTACTGAGTCTGTAAACCTTTTTAAGACGCTCTTAAGCACCGGGCTGTTTACTTACACAATCTAGGTCTGCCAGAAACTTCTATCTGTGATAGATCTGTACAGAGGGACTGGGGTTAGAGTTTACTATTTTTGAAGTTTACATTGTTACACATAAATGGGAACCTGATTTTGAAATGGTGTCATATCCCAATGGTGCATTCTGGAACCATGGAGTCTTTTGTTTCCTGGGGGAAAGGGGCACTCATGACCTGAACTTTTTAGCCAATTATTATCCTCGGTTTCCATTACTTGTTTGGCCAAACAGATTAATAAAATATTTGAAACAAAGAAAGCATTGAGTATGCTCTTGGGGCCCCCTGGTCGCCTCCCACTAAGGGTCCTGATGCAGCCTGCAGTGTCTCCCAACAGTTCCTGGAAGGTCAGCCTGCCTTGCTGCCGTGAGGGAAGGTGACTGTTGCTGTGATGACAGATGATTGTGACAGTCATGGGCTTCATAGGAACTGTAAGTCTCTGGGGCTGAAGAGATGGTGCAGTGGGAAAGTACTCGCTTCACAAGCTGAAGATGGGAGTTCATATCCCCAACACCCATGTAGACAGCTGAGCATGGGAGTTCATATCCCCAACACCATGCAGAGAGCTGAGCATGGAGTTCATATCCCCAACACCCATGCAGACAGCTGAGGATGGAAGTTCATATCCCCAACACTATGCAGACAGCTGAGCACGGGAGTTCATATCCCCAACACCCATGCAGACAGCTGAGCACGATCATATGCCGTGCACGCGCGCCCGCGAACTCTCTCTCTCTCTCTCTCTCTCTCTCTCTCTCTCTCTCTCTCTCTCTCTCTCTCTCTCTCACACACACACACACACACACACACACACACACACACACACACACACACACACACCTTTAACCCCAGCACTGTAAGCAATGGAGGCAGAAGATGAATGAAACTGTCTAGGCAGCTGTGGCCAGGAGCTGTGACACCAAGTGTCTTGTGCAGAGTTGCAGAGGGCAGGGCTCCTAAAGATGACCTAAGCGTCACATCACCCACACCTAGAATGTCTCCACTTCGGAGAAATCCAAAAGGAGACATAGGTGACAAGGTCTTGGCCTGTCACCGCCACCACCAAATGCTTCATTTAACTTGGCCCAGGGAATAGCTCCTTTTAGAGACACATTATAAAGTTGGAAATACCTGCCTTATAGCAAACTTATCTTCTCCCATCAGCTCATTAAGATTAAAATATTGGGGCTGGCGAGATGACTCAACTGTTAAGAACACTGACTGCTCTTCCGATGGACCCAAGTTCAGTTTCCAGCATCCACAGGGCAGCTCACGACTGTCTGTAACTCCAGTTACAGGAAAATCTGATACTTTCTTCTGGCTTCCACAGGCACCAGGCATACACATGGTGCACATATATGCACGCAGGCAAGACACCCATAAACAAAACATTTTTTAAATTTAAAGATTAAAAACAAAGATTGGGAGCTCTCTCCTGCTGACCCTCGCAGCCCTCCCTTCCAGCCCATCTTCATTCCTCTGTGTTCTCCACTGAGCCCCAGAAACGCTTTCTACCAGGGACCTCCAGTAGCCACAGCAGGCTGGCACTCGAATCAATGGCTCGCTCAGCCATCATTAGAGAAGCTTCTTCTTGCAGTAGATGGGAACTAACAGAGACCCACAACTGCACGATGTGCAGAGGGAGAGACTTTGGAGCACTCAGTTCCAAATGGGATGTCTTCATCAGACCCCTCCCCTCATGACTCAAGGATCTCTGGGAAAAGGAGATGAAAAGATTTTAAGAGCCAGAGGGGATGGATGTCTCCAAGGAAACAGTGTCTTCCAGATACAACAGGACTGATGGATGTGAACTCATGGAGGCTGTGGCAGCATACACAGGGCCTGCACAGATGGAAGCCAGATGGGGTCCCAGCACTGAGATGGGAAGTGGACATGAGCTAACAAGAAGCTCTCTGCCACTGATAGCGATGGCCAAGGAAAAAATTAGTTTTCTCCAGTGGAGTCACTCACTGGGTACAACAACCACTCCGTGCTCAGGAGTAGTTGGCCCACACAAAACAAAGAGAATGGTAGTTTTGTAACCTTTTTGTCTCATTTTGCTTTGTTTGGACATTTTCTGTCTTAATGGTCAGTCTTTTGCTTGTATATGTTGTTTTGTATTTTTGTGTTTTCATGGGGCTTTTTGTGTGTTCCTTTGGGGTTTCTGTTTTTGTTTGTTTTTTAAAGAGACAGAGAGAGCATGAAGTTGGGTGGGTGGGGAGTTGGGGAAGATCTGGGAGCAGTTGGAGGAGGGGAAAGGCATTACCAAAATATATTGTGTGAAAAAAATTTCAATTAAAAAAAGAATTGGTAGCAAAGACTCTATAAGATATCTGCACACCTATATTCAAAGCACCATTATTCATGACAGCCAAAGGGTAAAAGTGCAGAGATGGGTGGATGACTGGACAGATTATGAATGGGTAGATTTACTTACATATGTATGCATAAACAAATGTGGTATGCTCATACAGTGGAGCACTATTCAACCTTAAGAGTCAGTAAGGAAGCTTTGGCACCTGCTGCAACATATGTGAACCTGGAGGCACTTGTGTAGGATGAAGCAAGCCTGAAATAAAAGGACAGGGACCATGTGACGGTACTTTTGAGATTCCCAGGATGGCCAAATTCAACCAGAAAAGAGTCAGTGTGTGGCACACCTGTAATCCCAACACACAGGAGGCAGAGGCAGAAGGATCACTGCAAATTTGAGGCTATCCTGGTCTATGTAGGGAGCTCCTCCAGGCCAGCAGAGTACCTCAGAGTCCCTGTTTCAAAAATACAACAACAAAGCCAGGTGGTGGTGGTGCATGCCTTTAATCCCAGCACTCAGGAAGCAGAGGCAGGTGTAACCTGTGAGTTCGAGGCCAGTCTGGTCTACAGAGTGAGTTCCAGGACAGCGAAGGCTACACAGAGAAACCTTGTCTCGAAAAACCAATGTGTGTGTGTGTGTGTGTGTGTGTGTGTGTGTGTGTGTGTGTGTATTATAGACCAGCCTCTGTGTTGACTTCTGTGAGTGTACAAATGTTCATGTGCATGCTTAATGCACGTATGTGGGTGCAAATGTATGCATGTGCATGTGGCATCCAGAGGTTAATGTTTGGTGTCTTCCTCAATAACTCTGTATCTTTATTTGAGACAGGGTCTTTCACTGGCCTGGGGAATCACTGATTAGACTGACTGGCAAGCTCCATTCTTGCAGGAAACTCTGCCTACCTGTAAGAATGTAATATTAGAATCTAGCCTCTTCTCAATCCATGATATCTGCAGCAGCTTCATCTCCCTTTCACAGACAGAACAAGCACCTCACTAAGACATAGTCTGTGAGTGGGTTTCAAGCTAACAGACAATCCTGGCCCAGGATCTCTCACCTGAGGAGGGAGTTAATATCAAAGTGGGCCTTAGCACTAATTTAGTGTTTCTATTGCTGTGGGAAGACACCACAACCAAAAGCAACTTGAAAAGGAAATGGCTTATTTCAGCTTACAACTCAGAAACAATCACAAGGAAGGAACCTGGAGACAGGATGATTAATAATAAATTGATTTAATGGATAAATGATAGATAGGTAGGTGGATAATGGTTGATTGTTAGATGATTGACATAGTCAATAGACAGATGATCATGATGAGGGATGAGAGCTGAGAGATAATGGACAGACAGAGCAATGGAGACTGTACCATTGAGCCATGTCCTTGGCCCAATTTCTTTCTTGTTCTTGGTTTGCTACCCACAAAACAAATCTTTAGCATTGTTGTGGGTTCGAGCCATGCTTACTAACTTACCCCTTTGGAAGAACCCCAATAGAGCCATTCTTTTGGGGAAACCTCTGGAAAGCCTTTCTTGACATTCAAAATTAGTATCAGGAAAGAGCTGTGTGTCAAGCCTGTCTAACCCATCAATTCACTGGACCAGAGCTAGACTGTTGTGGGATATTTGTTTACACTGTAAAGATGTGTCTCTGCCTAAGGCACCTTCTGATTGGTTTAATAAAGAGCTAAATGGCCAATAGCTAGGGAGGAGAGAATAGGTGGGACTTCCCAGCAGAGAGAGAAACTGGGAGGAAAAATCTAGGCATGCGATTTTGCCAGCAGACTCGGAACAAGTTGGATGTATGATACTAAGAAGAGGTAACTGAGCCATGTGCCAGAATGTAGATTTCTTTTTAAAATGAGTTAAGTTATAGGAGCTAGGTGGGAAAAAGCCTAAGCTAAGACCAAGCTTTCATAATTAATAATAACTCCCTGGGTTGTTATATGAGGGCTGATTGTCCAAAGATAGTCCAACAAGAAAGTGTGCCACATTTGGCACCCAGTGTTAAAACCTTCCCTTTTTATTTAGACAAAAAGGGGGAAATGTTGTGGGATATTTGTACACCGAGTAAAGATATATTGCTGTGACTGATGTAATAAAAAGCTGAACAGCCAACAGTTAGGCAGGAGGTATAGGTGGGACTTCTGGGCAGAGAGAGCTCTGAGAAGAATAAAGGCGGAGTAGCCAGACAGACATGGAGAAGAAACAGAAGGTACAAGATGGAAGAGGGGTAATGCCACATGGCAGAACATAGATTAATATAAATGGAGTAATTTAAATGATAAGAACTAGTTGAGGCAAGCCTAAGCTAAAGGCTGAGCTTTCATAATTAATAAATTATGTGTCATTATTTGTGAGCAGGCGGCCAATGAAAAAACTTGCTATACTAGACTAAATAACTACCACCTCAGCCCCGGAAGGATGGGATGTAGGCAACTAGGCTTGTTCTCACAGTCATTCACTTTGGACAGTCGAGGTTTGGAAAATGACTATGTAGAGTAGGTTACAAATAACAGAGTCTCAGATAGCCCAGGCTGGCTTCAAACAATTTGTAGCAGGGGAGAACCCTGAAAACCTGAATATCCCATCTCTATCTCCTGAATGCTGGGACTATAGGTGTCTGCTACCTTGCCTTGTTTATGTAGGGCTGGGGATTGAACCCAGGACTTCATGCATACTAGGCAAGCACTCTACCAACTGAGCCACATATGAAGCCCCTGCATATTTTACTTCAAAGGCCATTTTGGTGGAATGGAGATTCTCAGGGGCTTATCTCAAGCTTTTACCTCTCCCACATTCCCAAGTCATGTATCAAATAGCCTAGCATCCATGAGAAGCATTGTCACACTGATAAGTGTAAAGCTGCTCCCAGTTTCCTTCAGACTTCTTATCCCTGTAACTTCCCCGTCTTAGAAAATATAAATCGATCTTTCCATCCCAAGAGCTTTAACAGTAGCAAACACATTTTTTAGAAAATTTAGTTTTCTGAGCATGGCCTGGGTGAAGCCCTCTTCATGGAGACTTCCTTGAAAATAGAAGGAGGATGGAGAAGGGATGATGCAGAGAATGCTCCAGGTAGAGGCAAGCTGGTGAAATGGAAAAGGGGACACAGCCATGCAGACGTCCCTCAGTGTGCCACAGCCTTTGGCACAGATGGGAGTGGATAGGCGGGAAAATGCTGGGTCCAGATTGGTCTCCTCAAACCCTGGGTCGAGATACTGATACTGTGTGAATCCTTCCTAAAGAGGTTCCTGTTGGGGAACACAAGACAAGAAGCATGCTTCAGAGCGAGAATGAAACTAACAGACCATCTGAACTTCCGGAATTAAGCTTGTATTTCAGGAATTTTTGTTAACTAAGTCAACTAGTTATTTATTATGTATACAGTGTTCTGCCTACATGCATGCTTGCCAGCCAGAAGAGGGCACCAGATCTCATCACGGATGGTTGTGAGCCACCATGTGGTTGCTGGGAACTGCCTGCATAGCTATAAGGAGGAGATCTGATGGTATGTCCCAATTTCATTTTAGATATGGCTACATGACCTGGTCTTCAGTGTCCTTTTTCTTTCCAGGCCTGAGCAGAGGTGAGGACTCAACTTAGGACTTTTTCTAAAGGACTCAATTAGCAAAAGTGTCTAATACCTGGGCACCATATATTGTTAGTAAACTATGACGTCATAACACTATGGACGACACAGATGAGGGATGCTCGTGGTCTGTTCAGATTCTGCGGATACCTTGTGGTGTTTTCCAGTTTATAGAGCACATTTCCCCTTAGCTGACCTCATTAGTCCATATAACAATCTTATAGGATGCTAATTTTATTCTGGCTTTAAAGATAGGTTCTAGAGGGCTGGAGAGATGGCTCAGTGGTTAAGAGCACTGGCTGTTCTTCCAGAGGTCCTGAGTTCAATTCCCAGCAACCACATGGTGGCTCACAACCATCCGTGATGAAATCTGGTGCCCTCTTCTGGCTGGCAAGCATGCATGTAGGCAGAACACTGTATACATAATAAATAAATAAATCTTTAGAAAGAAAGAAAAAAAAAGATAGGTTCTAGAGAAATTAATCTACTACTCAAAGTCACCAAGATGGAGCCCAGCAGAGCCAGGACGCAAAGCATAGTAGACTGACTCTCGGCATGCTTCTCACAAATGGGGAAAATAGATGTCTGACAAGGTCACTTTCATTAAAGGAGACCAGGGCTGTCCTCCTTCACCTGCAGCAAGTCAGGAAAGTACTAACTGGTAAGCAGCTCTGGCTTTCCACTCTTTCTGGAACTGTGAGAACAAGAGGAGAGGCATGGAGGATTCCCAGTGGGCAGGGAATCTTCCCGGCTTCCACCACCAAGGGAAGGAAGCAGGCCCGAGGATGGAGTGGAAACAGCCGAGAGAGCTGCTCTGGTGAGGGCGTTACTGGGGAATCAGAGGCATTTGCAAAAACCCAGGAACCCAAGGTTACTGACCTCGCTCTGTGTCTTCAAAGCAGGAGATGGGATTGCCATGAAAAAGAGGCCTTCTGAGTAAATTTTTAATTTGTATTTTGAAATTAGTTTACTAATTGTTAGGCTTCCATAGGCTTTTTCATACATCCTTAGCTTTGCGTGACCCACCCGCTACCCCTTCCCTCCCCCATCTCCTGCACCCATCCCTGCTTCACACTGGCCCGCTCAGCATCTCCTCTTCTCTCTTTTCACAGGTCTTATATCC
Source organism: Peromyscus californicus insignis (assembly GCF_007827085.1). Lineage (NCBI taxonomy): Eukaryota > Metazoa > Chordata > Mammalia > Rodentia > Cricetidae > Peromyscus > Peromyscus californicus. The sequence goes on along the minus strand of NW_026294606.1, from coordinate 83,786,007 downwards.
ACCCACTTATTTTTAAGATTTATTTCTTTTATGTTGTGTGTATGAGTGTTTTGCCTGTGTGTATCTATGTGCAGCACCTGTATACCTGGAGGCCGTGGAGTTGCAAGTGGTTATGAAGCACTATGCGAGTGCTAGGACCTGCACCCAGGTCTTCTGAAGGAACAGCAAGCATTCGTAAGTGCTGAGCCAGCTCTCCAGCCCTCCACTTACATTACTATTATTATTATATTTTAGTTGTGAAATAATATAAGAAACTGTTCATACCCCTTTCCTTTGAGTTAGTCCCCATCCCCACCCTAATTCCTGACATACCAGAGTCATCCTGCATTGGTGGGCAATGTAACTCTGAAAAGACATGGATTATTAAATGAAAAAACTACAGTACAAGGTATGTGTCAGAGAGGTCAGGGAGGTCAGGGAGGCCCAAGCAGCCTAAAACAACACAGGCTATTGCCATTGCCCTTAGCTGCCCACCCTAACTACATGGTAAGATCATATTTCTGAAGACACTACACACTTAGGCTGTGGGACGTAAATAAACTAACCTCAAGCCAACCAGGAAACTTCCTCCCTGGGGTCTAGCTTTCATGGTGCCAGAGGTGCTGTTGTATGATAAAACTTTCCCTGGAGAGATGCAACACATTTACTCACCCCAGATAAGGAACCCACAACAGACCAAAGTACAGATACCATCGAAGTCCAACTTGGTGAGCCAATGGGTTTAACTGGGGTTAGTTACAGGAATATAGATGAGGGGTCACTTACAGGAGCAGAAATGACTCACAGACAGCTGCATCACCAAAGGCCACCCCAGCACGGGTGACAGTTGACAAAGCTGGGAACCTGGATCACACAACACAGCCTGCAGGCAGTTCAACGGTGTCCTGCCCAGGTGCCCCAGTTGTCCTAAACCTCTTCCAGGCAGCTTGGCTGATCTCAGAGTCTTCTTTGCAGCTTGCCTCTACTCTTCTGAGAGAGACCTTCGGATTTTATTGTTTATTCCGACAGGGAGAGGCTCAGGGAATCTGATGGGCTCCAGGAACTTCCTGAAGCTATTTAGACTTGTTTACCTTCCTGTTTAAGGAGCTTTCCTGCAGCATGAAATGTTTCAATCTTTGAGGAAACTGTTACACACACAATAGCCCTGCCGGCTGCTGAGGGAGAAAACAAATGGTCTCACCCAGCAATGCAACCCTCTGAAGTTCATTTGAGGAACTCTCTGGTGTGAATCAACCTACTGACCTACCCAGATGGCTAGACCCGAATTTTCCTGACTTGAAAGGGACTTTACTGCATAGTACAAGAGGAAGGTTATATTCACTGATTGCCTGTGGGTGTCAAATGAGTTAGGTAGGACCCTGGGTAAGGCTTTGGGCTGGAGATATATATTATGGTCAGGGAAGATGATGGAATTCCATCCACAGTGTGATGCTGAGTCCTTCATCCCTACCAGCACATACTGTGCTACCCTGCATCATTCACATGCCATCACTGTAGGCTGGGCCGTCCCTCCACACAGAGGACACTGCTCCTAATACCTGTTTTCTTAGCTCCTCTGTGACTCATCACAAAAAATTCCTCACACCTACAAAATAGCATCCTCCACCATTCTCCATAATCCCACCCTACATTATTCTTATTTAATTAGTACCATGTGGTTTAAGTTATGTGGACTTATTAGTTGGGTTGGGGGGCAGGAGTTATGTTCCTCAATAGAATCTTTTCAGCACCTTGGACAGCACTAGGCACATCTTTGTCCCTGAGTTGGGAGTGAGTTAAAACGTGAGTTCCCTGAAGGAGCTAGACCTGGGATATTGACTTGTTGCCTCAGTCAAAGACAGGATGGCACCAAGTGGGATTCTATGAAAGTCTGTCTGTCTGCTTTATTCTGCTCTTTCCCACCGACTCTTCAGCCCTGGGTCCATGAGGCCTGCATCAGGCACATGTCCCTCCCTGCTCTTGTCTCTCAGGCAAGATTTAAGTACTAATTAAGATTTAAGTACTAATAGATGGGACCCTCCTTAAAAGTGAGCTGCCCTTGGTCACTGCACAATAAAATTTAAATGTAACTAGGAAATGTCCGTCTTTCATTTTTCTACAGTAAAGGTCACTCACAGATACAAGCTCAATGACCAGGGGAGACTGAGCAGCTAGCAGGAAGTTTAGGTACCCCTTAGATGAAGCTCATTCCTACCATTAAAAATCAAGGTATTTCTTTGATACAGACCCATGTGTTTCCATGGAAACCTGTTCTATTGCCTAGGCGACTAAGGGCTCATGCTGGCACAGTTAGATGATTATTTTAAAATTTTCAGAGCATTCAGGTCTACTTAGACAAAAAAAAAATCACATTTCTTAGCCACACTGAAACTGCTTCATTATTTCTCTATGCCATATTCAAAACTTTTCATTTTTACCCCCAATAAATCAAGGCAAAAATAAATCTCTGCTCTTGTAAAGTTTCCAAGTCCTTATCAACAGCAGTGACACTAAAAAAGTTTCATTTGTCTTTGCCAACGCAAAAACACAGCTCTTGCCTCAAAGGGGATAAAAGATACTTTATTCTAGAGCCAAATATGAGTGATCTCGGCCCAGAAACATAGAGCCAGTTTACCCGAAATTCCATGTTCCGATATGTTAATGGTTTCATGAAGTTTATATCAGAACAGAATCAAGAAAGCCATAAATCAGGGCAGGAGAGATGGCTCAGCGGTTAAGAACACTGGCTGCTCTTCCAGAGGTCCCGAGTTCAAGTCCCAGCAACCACGTGGTGGCTCACAACCATCTATAATGGGATCTGATGCCCTCTTCTGGCATAAAGTCATATATGCAGATAGAGCACCATATACATACAATAAATAAATAAATCTTTTTTTTTTTTTAAGGAAGCCATAAATCAAGACACTTTTCAAAGCCATTGGTGGGAACATCAAGTAAGCGGGTTACACAATAGTGGGGAAATGGCAGCTACAGTCCCCTGATTCCACCTGATGACAGTTGGTAGAATCTGGGGATCTGTTTGTGCTTTCCAAAGGATTTACCAAATAGTCCTAAGAATGTTAGGTTGGATGCAGAGCAGTAACTGGTTCTTAAGGCGTCTAAAGATGGACCAAGATAAAGATTGGTTTAGGCTCTGGATCAATAACACTCCAACCTCTCTACTCTGGTAGCACTGGAGCCTGTATGCCTAAATCAGTTTTGAGTGTAGAGAGAAACACAGCTACAGGGGGCGTGACCTAACCTGCCTCTAACATCTGAGCTCTAACATTTCAGCATGCAGAACTGTGAGAAATAAATTATATTTATAAGCCATCAGGTTTATGGTATTTTTTATTATTGCAGCCCAAGAAGACTAAAACACCTTTGCTCCTTTGATTTTTAAAAAATGATTATAAAACATTACCATCATAACTTCATATGTCAACTTGATATATACCTAAAAAAGGGGGAACTTCAACTGAAAAATTCCCGAGATCATCATGTCTGAGGACAATTTTCTTGATTGCTAGGTGATCTAGGGGGCCCAGTTCCCTGTGGGCAGTGCCATCTCTAGGTAGGTGGGCTGGGGGTACTTAAGAACGCTAGCTGAGCAAGTCAGAGAGTGCAGGCCAGTGCCAGCTTTCCTCTGTGGTAGCTGCTTCTGGTCTTACTCCCCCTGAGCCCCCTGCTGACTCCCTTTAACACTGAAATGTATCTTGTAAGCTGGGAGAGACCCTTTCCTCCCCACAGTGCTTTTTATCACACTGGCTGAAAGCAAATTAGGTTTTTTGTGCAAGTATGAAATATGCTTTGAGCCTATTGCACCCTGTTCCCTTCTACCTCCTCCTCTCTCACCCCTGACGCTCCTGTCATCCTTCTCGCCCCCCAGTTTCACATCTACTTGCATGTCCTCCCTCAATGCATATGATTTTATGTATCTGTTAAGTCTAGGTGCACAAAGGAGAGAACATGTAGAATGGGTCTCTCTGAGACTGATGCAATTCCCTTAATAGGACCATGTCTAGTTTCATCCATTCTCCTGCAAACAGTGTAGCCTCCTTCTCTATGGACAAACATAATTCTGTCGGGTGTACACATTGTCCTTCTCCATTCCTCTGCTGTTGGACACCTGGGTTGGTTCATACTTAGCTCTTGTGAATAGTGCACACTGATGAGCAAGGTCTCTGTGGTATATGTTGACTTGGAGTCTTGGGGTAAACACTGAGAAGTGGTATATGCGGTCGTATGGAAGCTCCATGTTTAGCCTCTGAAGACACACCACAGCGATTCCCATGGTGGCTGCATTAGTTTACATTTGCTCCAGCAGTATGCAAAGACTCCCTTCGGTCCCCATCCTCACCAGCATGCTGTTTTTCTGATTCCTGCCATTCTGATGGGGTGAGACGGGCTCCTTTAAGCTGAACTGCCTCGTGTCTCACCTGTTGGGAAAACTATTCCTTTTCTAAGGCTTGACCCAAATGCTGTATATCTTATCATAAAATAGTTCCCTGTCTCCCAAGTCTACTTGACTGAACTGTCTTTGCTGCCTGTGTTAGAGGTCTTGGCAACTTGACCAGTCTTTGATTAGCCTCTAAATGTAAGGCAGGAACTGTTTCAATTATTCAGTTTATTGAAGCATTTATAGAACAAATAAACAAATATTTGAAATTCTTTCTGTCCCCCCCAAAATTGGAAAAAATGAAATGGAATGAAAACCTAAGTCTCGAGTTTGTGACAGACTATAAATAGAATAAGCACAAATACAATGAGTGCCCAGAGCTGACCTGAACATGGGGTTCACCACCCAAAGAAGACAGTGATCTAGCTCTTAGCCATGATGCCACTGCCATTCTACATGGTGACAAAATGCTTAAAGAATTGCTCTGACGTGGGCTGGCAGGAAGGTGTGTCACATGTAGGGTTCTAATTGTCACTGACTGTCCCCATTCTGGGACTAAGTAATCGCCACACATGCTCACCCCTGGAGGGACCAAGAAGCTCAAATTAACTGTGTGTTTTGTGGCTAGAAAGGAGACAGATGGACCAAAAAGGAGTGGGCTCGTTTTATTTACAGTAGGAAGAAATGCCACGCTGGATACTGGAGAGGGTGGCAAGCACGGAGCCATGATGGGGAGACCGTGAGAAGGGCAGAGTGGGCAGCCTGCGCTCGCAGAGGGTCAGTGCTGTTTTTGGGTCACTGTTTCACCTGCCTACCATGAGCAGCACAGATGCTGGGCAGCTGTGTTTCCTGTCAGCATCACTAAGGTGTTTTGGAAAGAGATGTGCTTGAGATGACAGATTAAGTACTTATTTTCTCTCCCACCTCAAGTCCTGAAGATTGAAAGGTCAGGAATGCTGAAGGATTCCTGAGGGTAGAAAAGAAACCGAGGAATTAAAAACTACAGGGTAAAGTGTCCACTATGCGAGTGTGGGCAAGACTGGCACTATACCCTGCATGGCTCTGGACAAACCTGGTGCTCTAGAACACGAGGAGACCAGTGCTGGGGGTGTAGACTTCCTCCTGAAAGAGCTGGGGCCATGAGAGGTCCCCCCGCCAGGGCATGTTCCCCGGCCTAAACCCTGGAGTGTTTGCTATGCAAATGGGGTCACCTGGGTGGAGTCATGTCTGTTTAGGACAGCAGGCAAAGCAGAGCAGATGTGAAGCACTGTTCCCATCAGGATCCTGCAGGTATGTGGTACTGTGATGTCCACAACAGGTGCCCTTGGAGGGAGGACACTGCAACACCAATCACATCATAACGTTTTCCAAAGTGTGTGAAGGTCTAGATCTGACATAATGAGACTCAAGAGCAAGTCACAGCAAGGGCAGTCACATACATTTGACACATTAAACTTATACATTATATGTTTTTAATAAAAATACCTAATACATAATTAATTTTTCATAAATGTATACATAAGTTTTTATCACATGATGTTTTACTTCATGAACTGATTATTGTCCCATTTTGCTTTTTAAAATTTTAAATTTTAATATGGTTGAGTCTTTTATCACTATATTGTAAAAATATGTACAAAACTTTAATTTTTCAGTTTACATTTACTTCAATTTATATTTTTCTGAATGTATAAGTTTTGAGTACTTTAAACATATATTTTATTGTTGCATATATTATTATTTTAGATTTGGTGAAACTTTCTTTTAGTCATGTAACAATTTTTCTAAAATGAAGGAAAACATAATTTGAAGAGTAAACATACATTTCTAGATAAATTATCTTATTATTAAATATTGATAACCAGTGACAAGACTCTCAGATATGGCAATGTTAATTTAACTCAGACATCTTTAATTCAGACAACTTTGATACTTAGCAATTTTTAGTTATTAAACACCAGTACCTTTACACATGCATTTAAATGTTACCCTATGAACATCTATTTGTCAAAATAGAAGACAGCATACACTATGTCTCAGTGTGACTCCTAAATACAATCTGTGATCATCACGAACTCTTGAGTTCCTGCCTAAAACTTACTAGAACTTGGTTAGATGCTGGGATAATTCCAAACATTTCCCAGTCAGTGATCATGAAATAGGTCATGATCACCATGAAAAATGGAGACCTTGGCTGAATGTGTAAGTGCATACCTGTGATCCCCACACTTGGAAGGTGAAGGCAAGAAGTTCAAGGACAGCCTGCTACATAGCCAATGTAGGCTATATACAAGTCCCTGTCAAAACAAAACAAAACAGGTCAGGGACCCTCAGGTAAAGAGATTTGAAAGCACTGAACTCTATATATAAGAGCTAAAACTAAAACAGAATGACAGAAAAAATTGAAAATAAAAGACTGAGAAAAAGAAGCAGCCAGGGAATGCTATAGAAAGAAAGTGGGTGAGTGGACAGCAATAGCTGCTAAGTTAGTGAAATTCAATCCTGGAATATGAATGAGGAGGGAACTATACTATTGAAACATAACACTTCTCTACACCCAATGAGCCAGCTGTGAGCTGTTATAACTCCACCTGTCTATTTTCCATTGTTATAACACAATACTCGAGACTCTGTAATTTGTAGAGAAAGGGGTTTGTTTAGCTGACAGTGTTGGAGGCTGAAAGTGCAAACAGCATGTCAGCTGTCTGCATTGTGCTGTGGAGGGTGGTATGGGAAGAGCGAAACATCACATGGTGAGAGATGATGCCAGACAGGGAGGGGTCAGTCTTGCTCTCTTAAAATAGTTCACTCAAGAAAATGGACCAGGGACTCCCAAGAGCTACCTTAACCTCTCATGAGGACAATTGTAGCTAGAGTTTTCCTGCCTGGCCCACAGTCAGGACAAATCTCTCTCACCTGCCAGTCCCACAGCCGCTCAGACCCAACCAAGTAAACACAGAGACTTATATTGCTTACAAACTGTATGGCCGTGGCAGGCTTCTTGCTAACTGTTCTTACAGCTTAAATTAATCCATTTCCATAAATCTATACCTTGCCACATGGCTCGTGGCTTACCAGCGTCTTCACATGCTGTTTGTCTTCGTGGTGGCTAGCAGTGTCTCTGACTCAGCCTTCCACTTCCCAGCTTTATTCTCCTCCTTGTCCTGCCTATACTTCCTGCCTGGCCACTGGCCAATCAGTGATTTATTTATTGACCAATCAGCAACACACTTGACATACAGACCATCCCACAGCAGACAATGTATTAACTGACCTGATGGCATGCTGCTGTGTCCAAGGATAATGTACTAAATGACTTGATGGCATTCTGTTGTTGTGTCCATCACAGCTCCAAGGAGCTGGCCCTGACTAGGGCCGTGAGGGAATGAAGAAACAACAGACAGATGCACACACAAACACAGACAGTCAGTGCTGGACTGGGTTCTCAGATGGAGAAAGCTCAGTGTATTTACTATAGAGGCTTACAGAGAGGTGGGGTTATCACATGCAGATCAACCAGGAGTCAAGCACACAGCCGATCAAGGAAGAGTCTCTGTAGGGGGGCAGTGTGTAAGCTGTAACTATCTGGATGTGGGGGAGCTATGGTGGACATTTTCTGTCAACACCTGCACACAGATCAGGAGGAACACTTTGCCATGTCTCCATGGGTCTGTGGGCCTTGACATGGCTATGCCTACGTCAACAGCACACACTGGCTCAAGACTTCACTCATTCAGGGCTCCCTTCACTCACTACGGCATTGCCACCAGACCCTACATCTTAAAGGAAGAAGGGCCAGCCAAAGAAACCCACCCTGGCCCTAAAACCAGCGAGATAAAGACACACACCCTAACCCTGAACCCAGAACCTAAGAAACACACCCTGACCCTGAAACCAAAGCCAAACTTTGGTCCTGGAAACAGAGCCAGTGAAAGAACTATGCCCTGGCCCTAAAACTAGAGCCAAAAGGCTAAAAAGGGCCAGCGAAAGAAACACAGTTTGGCCCTGAAACCAGAGCCAACTCTGCCCCTGACCAACAAAACTAGCCAATCCCTGGGCAGAAAATCTGCTCCCTGGAGAAACTCCGCCCCTAAGAAGCCCTAGATAAGCCCCTCTGCCTGTTCAGTTGTGGGCTGTGCTTTCCCACCCTGGCAGAGGCAGCTACTCTCCTGGACTCCTCCTTCCCAAATAAATCTTTCTTAAAAGAGTTTTGGGTGAAGATCTTTCGCCACAGAACATAAGAACCTTTGCTGAGACGTTCCCTTTGGAGGGGAGCTAAGCAGAAAAAAGTAATAGAGGAGATGGCTACATTTCTGCAGGTTTGCCCTTTAGCAGAGTGAAGCAGAAGCAGCAACATCTTGGGCTGGAGAGAAGGAGCAGCAGAGCTCTGCAGGGAAGCCCTCTTCAGCTGTAATGTCTCCCTCTTGGAGAAGAGCAGGATTCCTACATCCTGCAGGGAGACCATCCCCCACCGCACCCCAGCTTCAGGTATAGCCTGACTTCCCAACAAGTCAGGATACCTTTCCCTCCAGAGCTGTCCTTTTGCAGCACTTCCTAACATCACCATTCTATAGACTGACCATTCAACCCATGAATCTTAGAGAGTCACGCTCAGACCATATCCAAACCATTCAACAATTGTTAGACATAGATATAAAAAGTGGGAAAACAGGTGGTATGCTGTAATCAGCTGCTCTCAGTAATCAACAGACAGTTTAAGAGCCATCACCAACATTTGTAGGGTATGAGTAAATATAACAAAGCAAATTATACATATGACTGGATGAATGAATGGATAAAAATATGTACATAATAAAATATACATGCATGCATAATTAATAGCTGGCTAGAATCACAGACACAAATGTAGGAACAGAGAGACAACAGATGCTAGATATGCACAAATAATAGGGATGGATAGGAATAGACAGTCAATGGATGATTTAATAATAGGGGATAAATGACAGATGAAAGGCATGAGATGGATGGAAAGACCCAGCTCTAACATTCCAAAAACAAATCAGTGGAGATGTCCACCGGGAACCTGAAAAGGAACGTTTATTTTAAAGGCCCAAACCTTGACTTCCCTCCTCATTCTGACAGAAATAGTAATGGAAGCTGTGAGGGTAGATCAACTCACCAAGAAAAATAAAAGGTGGCGGGAGAGGAAGAGGAGGAGGAGGAAGGGAGGGGAGGGGAGAGAACCTTGCAGTACATCTCCAGTTAACAAGAGGAAAACACCAGGACAGATGGACACAACATTCAGAGGGTGTGTAGCAACACTGAAGTCAAAGGAAGCCGCCCCACTTGTGTTCCTGAGTAGGTGGCTCTGATAATTGCTTTGAAAACCAGAGTATAAATAAAAGTCTGTGGGTGGTGACAGAACACTGCCCCTGTTTCCAGTTCAACTGAGTCTGTCTTGCCCTGCCCACCAGAGGTTTGGGGATCTGCTCAGTTCAGACTGGGTGACTCCCACCATTTTGTAAGTGGCTACAACAGCCAGCAAAGCCTGCCTTCCACCCCTTTCCCCAACTTCTCTTCATTGGCTCTCCATTTCAAACCCAAGCTGGGAGACGACATCCTTTGTAGCCCCACGGCACACCTGACACCATCTGGTGGCACTCACATTTTGATAATGTGAACATGGACTTTGCTATAGTACACTTGCATCTCTAGATTCCTCTCTGGTGGTTGCCTTGCTCTGTTGGTTAACCAGGAGTCTCCGGGGGGATAAGGTAGGGAACCCAATTGCAGTACACGTACCTCGTACCTCTTTGGCAGAATGTCTCCTCTCTGCCACAGCCCTATCACTGACAAGGAGAACTTCGGGGCTGCATAAATAGTATTTAGCACTAGACAATGCTGACTTTTGGCCAGTGTCTTAGTTAAGAGTTTTTATTGCTGTGAAGAGACACTATGACCATGGCAACATTTAATTGGGGTGGCTCACTTACAGTTTCAGAGGTTCAGTCCATTATTGTCATGATGGGGAGCATGGTGGCCTGCAGACAGTCTTGGCGCTGGAGTAACTGAGAGTCCTACATCTTGCAGGCAACAGGAAGTTGACTGAGACACTGGATGATATCCTGAGCATAGGAAACCTCAAAGCCTGCCCCCAGAGTGACACACTTCCTCCAACATGGCCATACTCACTCCAACAAAGCCACACCTCCTAATAGTGCCACTCCCTATGAGATTATGCAGGCCAATCACATTCAAACTACCATAGCCAGGAAGAACACATAAGATGGTAAACACATTAAAAAATAATCATGTTCTGCATGGTGGCCATTATTCTTATCTTTCTGTAGATCAATTCCACCAATGATGACCTCTTTTCGGACAATTACTCATTCTAATAACAACTGGGCACACACTTTAATGCAAAGATGTAAACAAACATATACACGGTTTAAAAAATGCTTAGAGACCAAATGTCCAGGTCCAGAAACAGAACCCAAAGGATTCCCACCATGGTCTCTGTGTACTCTTCCTGATCACATCTCTCCTTCCCCTAGAAATAACTGATAATCTTTGATGCTCCTAATCATTTTACACTTATGTATTTATCCTTATTACTGTAGTTTACAGAAAGTTTAAGAACTCACAAAACTACCCAGCACTAGGGAGGCAGAGGCAGGTAGATTTCTCTGAGTTCAAGGCCAGCAGGCTCTACATAGTGAGTTCCAGGACAGTCAGAGTTACATAGTGAGACCCTGTCTTAAACAAAAGAAAAACAAAAAAGGACTCTCAAAATTAGAGGGACCACACTGTGTCCATTCTTTGACCTGCTTTTTTCACCTGATGTTGTGATCTGTTATTGTACAGGCAGGTTTCTTTTTTACTGTATTGTATTTCACAGCACAGTCATAATTTGTCCACTTGATTATTGATACAAGTCTGGTTTGGATAGTGGTTTAGCTAGTCCAAATAATATTAAGAGCAACAGACTCTGAAATAGCCCAGTTGAAATAAGTACTGTCTTTGTGTTTACTGGATGGCATACACTCTTCAAAAGATTGTTTTATTGGTTCCCAAACAGATTTGTTAAAAACTTGTTACTGAGGGATGTGTGTGTGTGTGTGTGTGTGTGTGTGTGTGTGTGTGTGTTTACATGCAGGTATGTGCATATGGAGGCCAAAGGAAAATGTCTCCTCAGACACTTTTTTTTTCCCGTTTGCAGAAATAGGGTACTTACCAGCCTGTTCTGTAACTCAGGCTATGATGTCTGGCCAGCAAGCCTTGGGTATCTATGTGTCTCCACCTCTCACATTTTATCTTGAGTTCTGGGTATTGAACTCAGGTCCATTACAGAGAGACTTTTAAAGTAGTCTTTGGTCTGGCAGGTGCCGAATGGTACTGCACTGTCATTTCAGTTCCCAGCTGTGGTTAGTAATGAGGATGTTGGTATTTTGCATACATTGGTCATTCGCATTTTCTCACTACTGCTGCATCTGTTTAAGTCTTCTGCCCCTTTAAAAAGAAGTTTTCTACTTCCTATGGTTTGTAGGTGCATTGAATGGATCCTAGATATTGTGAGTATGGAAACTTTTGCATTTTGACTCCATTTTTGATGTTTGGTTTGGGGTAGATGAATTTGTGGCTAAAAAAATTCTTTTCAAGGCTGGAGCAATGTGTCTCAGCTGCTCTTCCAGAGGACCAGGGTTCAACATCCAGCAAGCACAAGGGAGCTCACAACTGTCTGTATTTCCAGTCCCAGGGGATCTGACACCCTCCTGTCTTCCAAAGACTCTGCATACATGTGGTACACAGACATACATGCAGGCAAAACATCCATACATGCAAAATAACAAATTTTTTTAAAAATATTTCCTTTTCAACCCCCAAATCACATTTTCTCATACAGGTCCACCATAGAATTTGGAATAATTAGTACAATTTACAGTTGCAAGAATACAGGCATAATTGAATTAGTGAAAGTCAAGAGGAATCCCGCCCCCGTGGAATCATCTGGAATTTGTCTAGAAAGATTTATATTTTTAAATAAAAATATAATAATTTTTTATTTTTTTTTAGTACAGATATGAATTGTTTACTAACACCATTAATCATCTCTCTGGAAATCTGTATACTTCTATAACCTTTACTTGCTTATATTCAACTATTTAAAAGATCTTTTAACTTTCTTGTCATCTACAGAGCTAGCCTTCATTACTGAAATTCCTGTTATTAACAGCTCTGACCAGATGTTTGTTGATTTTATTATTTTTTCAAAAAACTCAACTTGACCTTCTTTTTTTCCCGTGCTTGATACAGTTACGAGTTAGTGAATTGGCCCCAGCCCTGAAGAAAGCAATGTTCTGGTTTGCCATTGTCCACAGTGTGAGTGCTGCATTACGGTCAGTTTCAAGCTACCAATGATTTTTCGGTCATGACGTTGAGAAGGGGTGCACAGATGGCTCGCTGCACAAGGCTGGCTGTGGACACCACTGCTTTTTTTCCCCATTTCATTCAGGCCCGCTTTTGATGCACTTTTGTGGTACACATCCATACTTTCAGCCATACAGATAGAATTGGCAAATCTTTAAAATATATTTCCATTTTCAACTTAACTCCTCGAAGGCCCTTCCGTCTCTTTTGTAGCCATCATATTTACAAAACGCTATGTCTTTTTATAAGCTGACACTGATAACGTAAATTCATCCCTATTACAGTCCTTAGACCACTGGAGTACATGTCCCGTATTTTGGCGGTGCTTGAAATCACACTGTCACCCTGAAAACCTGTACATGGCGAACGTGGTTAGGGCCTCACAGGGGCACCAAGTGTAGAGCTGTCAGCTGGAGCTCCTGAGGTGTGCGCTGACTCTCCTGGATTGCTGCTCTAAGTCCGTGTTACACATGGAATGCACGTGGCTCTTCGACGGAACCAGAGCCCAGCGGGCAGACTGACCTGCATCCAAGACTCTACTCGTCTTCGAGAACATTCTGCTTAAAGATACGAGTACATATATCAAACACTCCTCTCAAAACATCCGAAGCACGCCTTTTCATCCCTTAGGAAGGGACAAGGAGCCTCCAAGCATGGCCAACCTTAGCTTCCTCTTCTCCGGGAGTCCGCGCTCTCAGGCTAGCAGCCTCCTCCTTCTCCCCCTACTCGGGGGAGGGGGCGTGAGGCCGGCTCGGTCACCTCCGCCCACTCTCGGTCCCTCCTCAGCTAGCCGAGGCCGCCGCAGCTCTCCAAACATCCTTTACTCCGGACGCAGCAAACCACCGGGCAGAGGGCGGTGTCAATCAGCCACTAGTTCCCGCCCACAGGCCGCGCCCACTCCGGCCGGAAATTACCCCGCCAGGACACCACCGGAAGTCCCGCCCTTCCATGTTGTGAACGGCAGCCCAGAAGGGTCAACCCGCGGCCGGCGCTTTCTCGGTGAGAGTTTCCTTGCGTTGTCCGTGGACTTGCTGGGCGACTCTGCGGCACCGGAACCGAACTCCGCACCGCTTCTCTCCCACGTTGGCGGACCCTCGGTAGGCCGCGCGGGACCGGAAGTCTCGGGCCCTCAGCGGCCTCGGCCTCAGGTTGTAGGCTAGTCGTGCGATCGCATGTCAGTCACGTCGTTCCCCGCGTGATCCCTGCAGGAATGGCAGCCCCGTCCATGAAGGAAAGGCAGGTGTGCTGGGGCGCGCGCGACCTGTACTGGCGGTGTCTCGACGACAACGCGGAGGACGCGGCTCGGTGCCAGCAGCTGAGGAGCTCGTTCGAGGCCAGCTGCCCCCAGCAGTGGGTAAGTCCCGTGGGGCTACAACACGTCCCTGCACTCACCCCACCTCGGGGTAGGTTTTGAGGGACAAGGTCACAGAAGAGGTCGTGCGTTGGAAATCACCAGTTAGTTGTTATTACTGGAGAACATGACAGGGCACTGCCAGATTCTGGAGAAGGGCCAGTGTTGTGATGGCTTCCGAGGGAGTCCATAGCCTTTTTCTCACAGCCCCTACGTTCAAGCTTCAAAGCTTCGTCGTAATTCAGCAGTATGGCTCCTTCAGTATCAGTTTTCTTTCTTCATTTTGTCCCAGTCTCTGCCAACTCCTATAAAGTGCAGACTGAGAGGTGTGTCCAAAGACACGTGTGTGTATGAGAGGGTGGGGAGAAAGTGGAGCATCATGGGAATGTGTACTGAGGGCGACACTTGGTTTTATTTGCTGGGATTTTCATTCAGTCTTGGGAGCTCTTGCATTCAGTTTTATGCAAAGGGAGCCATGCATCAGAGAGAAGAAACTGTTGTCCAAGATGAGCCAGCCCCCGTAGTGGAGAGGGGATTCGAACTTGGGTCCTTAAGTCTGTGTTTACCCTGCTGTACAGCAATCCCTTGAGAAAGATGAGGTCTTGTACTGTACAGTACAGGGCTAAGAGAACCAGGGCTCTGGGTGACTGGTGTATTCACAGAGCAGCTTGAGGGGGAGAAACACTCCGAGAGGAGCCGAGTTCTGGACAGTTTGGTGTTGTCAACAACTCCTAGATTGGCAATCAGGGCTGCCCCTCTGAAGGTGCCTTGGATACTCTGGGCAGGAGTGTTACATTTCTTTCTGATGGAACTTTACGGAGCAAGTCTGTGTGTGCTATGGTAGCGAACAGGGTTTCTCAATGAAGAAGAAAAGTTGTTCAGGCAGAGGGGTCCATTAAGACATGCACTGAAGGCTTGTAACAAAATCAGCATTTTCTAGTCTACAGTGCAGATGTGAGGCCTCCTGCCTTTGCCCTGTCCTCAGAGCTGCTGGGGTCCAAGCTCGGGGGGGGGGGGGGGGGGCAGTGTCACAGCTAGCACATGTGCATGTCCTTGGATTTGATTTATACTTCTAGAATATTACCCTATCGAGATCGAAAGACTTTTCAAATGCCCCATGAAGAGAGGATGATGTGAATGAAAATCAAGGCAAGCCTCTAGTAATTTGTGAATATTTAGCCATGTGTCTGTCTCCCCAGATGTGTGTGTTTCTAGATACGACAGACTCGACAAAAATGCCAGGGCGGTTAAGTGACAGGATACACTGAACCTATAACCAGGCAGTCCGTAAAACTTAAGATTCTTGACTCAACCAAGAGCTGCCTAATGGGCTCCTGTGTGCATAAGACTGTTTCTTAAGTTCCCAGGACATTACACACTAACAGGCATGAGGGGATAGACTCGGGCTCCTCAGGCAGCTGAGCAGCTCACTCAGTAGATCCATGACTCAGGAGTCCAGAACACAAATCACCATCCTGTTTCGAGACCGCTGAGACCAAGGAGCATGTTACATTTAAACCTGCGCCTTTGCTTGCCAAACTGCAGAACTTACTTTAATGTCAGGCCTTTTTATCTCAACAGATAAAATATTTTGACAAAAGAAGAGACTACTTAAAATTCAAGGAAAAATTTGAAGCAGGAGATTTCCAGCCTTCACGGTCCACTGAAAATTCCTAGGCGCTGCCCGGACTTTCACACAGGTGGAAATGATTC
This sequence comes from Peromyscus californicus insignis, assembly GCF_007827085.1. Lineage (NCBI taxonomy): Eukaryota > Metazoa > Chordata > Mammalia > Rodentia > Cricetidae > Peromyscus > Peromyscus californicus. Next base: position 83,770,174 of record NW_026294606.1, on the reverse strand, counting down.
TTCTGGACTTTCAGAAATGCTTTGCTGGTTCCAGGACAAAAGCAGTCTGACGCACAATTACATATCAGCACTTGTTCTCTGTGAATAACAATTACTAAAAGGGTCAAGTAGAAGAAGATCTCATCATTCAAACTGTGAAGGGCTGAATGGTATTAAGTGTGCTGCTTTAATTTAGTGAGGCATCTATTTTAAGAAAAAAATTAAAGCTTATTATAAAAATACATTGCTTATCTTCCTTTACCCCCTTTGGTTTTTTTTGTTTTTTTTTTTTTTTTGTTTTTTTGTTTTTTTTTTTGGTTTTTCGAGACAGGGTTTCTCTGTGTAGCTTTGCGCCTTTCCTGGAACTCACTTGGTAGTCCAGGCTGGCCTCGAACTCACAGAGATCCGCCTGGCTCTGCCTCCCGAGTGCTGGGATTAAAGGCGTGCGCCACCACCGCCCGGCCCTTTACCCCCTTTGGAATAAAAGCCGAATAGTAGGCAGATCTAGTTCCAACTGACATAAATAAAAAACTAAGATAGGTTGTTACGAAGTTTCTGGCCATTAGATTAGCATTTTAATACAGAAACTACACAGTGAGGTTGGAAGAAGCCTTAACTAATCAATGGGTTATAATAAAAAGTTGTCTGTTCAAATGTCCTCAATAATCAGACAATAACTGGGTTGCTACCTAGTTCAGCAAGACAAAGAAGAAATAAATATATAGATTGGGAAGGGAAAACTGGGTCTATTTCATGATGATTAAGAACATGCCTAAGGATAGACCCCCCCAAAGTGAACAGTAAGTCACAGACTTGGAGACAATACTTGCAGATCGCATAAGAACTGGTATCCAGAATAAAGAAAACAACAACAAAAAACTCATGCTTCTTAATAAGAAAAATGATCCTGTTTAAAAAGTGGGCAAGTTATGCAAATAGATATTGCAAGCATTGCAGCTGGAATGGAAAGGGATCCTGGCAGTCGGAAGCCAAGGAATACCACAGTCCCCCTAAATGGAGCAGCAGCGTACAGCCCTGCTCCAGGGAAAGGTTTCCCTAATGCAATAACTCTGCTCAGTTCCTCCAGAGTGTAACTAGTTCAGCTAGAGGATGGTTGCCTCAGCGAAAGTTTTACAGTTCTGTTCCACTCCTGCTCTGGGGAAAATTTTTACCTCTCTGCTCAGCTCCACTCTGGGGAAAAGTATCACCCAAACCTCATTCAAGAGATTGATTGGGAGGGAAGAATCCAGGAGGGTGGCTGCCTCTGGGCTTCTTAGGGGTGGAGTTTTTCCAGGGTGGAGATTTTCAAGGTGGGAATTGGTTGAATTCAATCCTTGAGCTTGGACAAGTTCAGAGACTGGCTGGATTTCGTGCTCAGGGGGTTGGTGTCCTGCTCAGGGATTGGTTGGTTTTCCTGTTCGGGGATTGGTTGGGTTTTGTGCTGAGTTGGTCAGGGCAGAGTGTTTCTTTGGCTCTGCTTTGAGGACCAAAGTGTGTTTCTTTTACTGGCCCCTTTTAACCTTTTGGCTCTGGTTTCAGGGACAGTGAATTAGTTCTGGTCTCAGAGTCAGGGTGTGTTTCTTTGGCTCTGGTTTCAGGGTCTGGGTGTGTTTCTTTCGCTGGCCCTTTTACCCTACAGATATTTCTCAAAATGCAATAGAAGACAGAGATCTGAAAAGAGCGTCCATATCATTAAATATTAGAATAACGGAAATTAATACCACACTGGTATGTCACTAGATACCTGGTTTGAAGGGCTTAATTAAAAGGCTCACAATACCAAATGATGACAAGGATGCAGAGCCAATCACTCTTGGTGATACTGTAAACTAGGAAAGCCAGAGTAAAACATGCCAACCTTATGACCCAGAAGCCCCACCCCTGGGCACTTCACCAAATGAACTGGAAGCAAAACCTGTAGTGTTACTCAGTCACTAGATCCAAATGCCCATGTCAGGAATGGATGGAATACCAACCACATGAGCACACACCTTGATCTGCTACCTGAAAGAAGCCAGACTCCAATAGCGGAGTGGCATCTGAATGAAGTGGGTGTGTGGAGATTTGGTTTCTATGCTTAAACCCTGCTGCAAACCACAACCTCAGAAGAAAACTACAAAAGAAAATAGGCAAAGGATTCTGAAATTTGAGTATTAGTCAAAGGGTTCCAGGGGTAACAAGTTCCGTGCCGGACGGTAATAAGGAAAACATTAAATAATGCAGTCATCTAAGCACAGAGCACTCATGGGTTCCTTCTTGGTTTCAGCAGGACTTACAGGAATGGTCTAACAGCACTGGGGTTGTGATTATAGTCCTGAGACAGATTTCTAACCACCATCGGAAGCACAATTGTATAGGACAAATTTCATTTAAGCCTAATGTGAACAATGATGGCTGAATTCGTAGCTTTGGAAATAAAGCCTAGGACCTGAGGATAAAGAACTTGACTGGAGAGCTGATTCACATCTTGCCATGTTTTAAAACAGAAGGGCATAGGTGCTTGTAAGTAACAACTTTAATTCTTCCATACTGTTAGCACAGCCACCCTGACAATACTGGTTTCTAGGAAGAACATTTTAAAAATTCATTTTTAAAATTTCCATAGTTGCTTAAAATATTTTAAAAGGTAATTTGATTTAGCTAAAAGGGACAATATATAATGATATACTTTAAGGCACATGAAAAAGTTTTGGCATTGAGGTGCAAGGTTAGACATCCCAGGATATATCAGTGACTATTTCATTAGTCCAGAAGGTTATAAATAGACACCATCTTTAGCACCATTGGAGACGGCAGGTGAGGCTCGGCCTTCAGGATGCCAACTCCGCACATCTGAGCAGCTGCTGTCTGGTGTACTCCCATATCAGCAGAGCCCCGCTCACATGCACATTCAGTGAGCGGATGATGCCCTGCTGAGGAATCTCCACACACACATCCAGCTGCTGGATCAGGTTGGCTGGGATTCCTTCCCGCTCATTTCTGCAGAAGAAAAACGGAGCAAGACGTGAGCTTCCCTGTAATACAGGAAGTACCTTTTACTATTATTTTTTTCAGAAGTCCTGAATGTTACTGTAGGAGACAGATAAACAGTAAGTCAACCTGGGTTCCAGGAAGTAAAGAAGGGCGTTACAAAGACAGACCAATTCTTGTTTACTAGTCAACATCCCAGGCGGGTGAAATGAAGGGAAAACCAAGGGGTCCCATAAATGCTACAAGTTGACAGGAAGTTACGTGACAGGAACCTAGGTAAGTCTTAAATAGCCTAGAGAACAGACACAGACCAGGGAATCGACTCACCCCAACAGCAGCAGCGACTTCTCAGGGAAGCAGTACTGGGCCAGGTCTGAGCTTTGCGCTGTCTGCTCCACACCAATGACAGTGTAGCCTTCCACCTTTTTCTGCTGCAGATAATCTGTCAGCTGGGCTGGTCTCACCTTAGTGGCAGTTTTAGAAGAGCAGACTATGAAATCATTGCATTGTGAAATCAGAGAGTTGACAGAGCATTAAACTTAAACCCAACCTGTCAAGAGGACTTTCAAGGGGAAACAGGACATCAAAGGACATCAGAAAGAATTCCCTCCACTTCACAGACTGCTGAGTGGTGGCTAAAGAGAGAGGTGACATGTTCTACTGGGGGGACTGCTACACTACAGCAGGTCACAGATAAGACCCCTTGGAACTCAGCACGGAAGGGTCAGACTGAGAAACTGGCACAAAGACAGGATGCCAAAACACTTTCACAACTACAGAATTTAATAAGCAACTTTACACCCACCTCTACCAGAGGAAGCCACTGCTCTGCAGAGACACTGAGGTGCTGGAACTGTCTGTCACCGACACACTGGAGACTGCCAACCACAAGTACTGCAGCTCCAAACACCTCACAGGTCCGGCACAGTCCTGCACAGAATGCCTTGTTACTAAGACTGTCTCCAGCAGGTTACAGAGTTCATGGCATCCCAGCCTTTCCTCTGAAGCTTACCAAGAGGGCTGTGTATGGAACAGACAGCCACAGAGGGTTGATAAACAGGTCTGATGTGAACTACCTGGAAGATGATTTACCTCCTAAGTTGGTGGGCTTGTCGATGAGCGAGGCCACAACAATCAGTCTACTGATGGACTTCCCAAGCTTGGCGGCCCGATCCTGAAGCATAAGCTCCAGGTCTGACTCCAGAGCCTTGTGTCCCCAAGGAATAATCTTTTTCTGGACATCAGCCCACTCTGATTGGCTGTCTGCTTCACCCAAGGTATAACCTGAGAAGAAATCATAGTTCCTGTATGTAAACAGGGTCAATTCTCTATGTATTGGCATCTTTAGATAATTTTTTAAATATTCTTTTTGTTGTTGTTGTTAATGTGTATAGACGGCCTGAGTGTATGTATGTGCTTGTGCATGGAGGTGCCCATGAAGACCAGAAGAGGGCATTGATTGACTGAAAGTGGAGCCAACAGTCTGCTCAACATCAAGTGCTCACAAAGGTCTCTCCTCCCTTGGTGCTCTCTCTACTAGGCTGGATCTCCTGGGTTTTTGCTGCCTGCCACTGTCTGATATATCTGTGTGCAGCCATCTGCTGTTAAGAACACAGCTGTGGGAGGGCAGGGACCCGTCCTCTGTCTAACACCCTGGGTGCCAGCAATGGAGCCTCATAGAATGGATGAGTAGATTCAAGATGATCTGTGCAGAGATGCACCACTGAACCACTCCACCTCTTCCCAGAACTCTACCCAGAGACAGAGTTAAAACCACAGGGTGAGCCGGGGCGGTGGTGGCGCACGCCTTTAATCCCAGCACTCGGGAGGCAGAGGCAGGCGGATCTCTGTGAGTTCGAGGCCAGCCTGGGCTACCAAGTGAGTTCCAGGAAAGGCGCAAAGCTACACAGAGAAACCCTGTCTCGAAAAACCAAAAAAAAAAAAAAAAAAAAAAACCACAGGGTGAGGCTAGAGTCTGCAGTTAAAAAAATTACATGTATTACGAGGTTTGGGGGCATGCATGTCATGGTGTGATATGGAAGTCAAAGGACAATGTGTGGGAATTAGCTGTCTCCTACCATATGGGTCAAATTCAGTTATTCAGGTTTGGCAACAAGTACCTGTACCCAGTGAGCCGTCAGAGTTGGGAAGAAAATCAGAGGCCAGCAGGAGACAGCGGAGGAAACTTACAGAAGGGGCAGGTATGGTGAGGGGGAAGCCAGACTTTGGGGACTCTGGCTCTGGGGAAGCACTCTCAGTGGGAGGGAGAGCTGGGGAAAGGGGGGTGGGAGGCAAAGCTGAGGGAGGAGCCAGGAGAAGGAGGCTGCCACCACACTGCTGCTAAGGTGAGCTTTCTGGACACAGAGCCACAGGCTCCTCAGGGAAGCCTGACGGGCACTGACGCTCCTGCCTTCTCTAAGCAGAGGCAGAGACCCGGGACAATGGAACAACATCATCAAGACCCATTCCAGAACTGTAGTCAGGAGCCCTCACCAACAAACCAGGGTAAAATGAAGCTCCCTTACCTCGGTCCTGCTGGGACCAGTCTCCTGGACTCAGCTCACCAAGTGCAGTCCCAGACAGGTACCACTGGGACCCTGCATTGGAAGGGATGTCTGTGAAGCTGGTAAATTTATCCAGGGTGATCCACTCCTCTTCAGTGATACCCGAGAGCCGTGGGAGGGTGTAAAATATGGTCTGAAAAGAGAATCGTAAAATCTAAATATTATTCTCCTTAGAAAATAAAGGAGAAACCCAGAACAGGTTTTCTTCCTGCTGGTGCTTCTCCCAAGCCCCCCTCTCCTGCAGGCTCTTCCTGCAGCACCTCTAAGTATGCTTCACTTTGCCCTAGGACATTCGGGGTTCGTTTAGGGACCTCCGGGAGCAGCCAGGGCCTCTCCTCCTCTAACGCCACGTTGACTACTGTCCTCTTATCAACAGTACACCATGCTTCCCAGGGCACTGTCACTGAAGAGAAATGTATGCCTACAGGCAGTTTCCTGGCCACCAGACACTCGCCATCCCATGCTCAGGTCCACTACAGACATCCAGAACCTGGATCCTGGCTCGGGATCGCTGTGTGACCTGAGATGAGCCATGAAGGCTTCCTCAGCTTCAGTTCCCTCGTGTATAAGAAGGTGGATAGCTGGTGCCTATGAGGCCACAAGGCCACCTTTCTGGTCTTCCCTCTTGAAGAACACTCAACGGTGGAAAGGCATGTGAGAGAGAAAACTCCAAGCAACAGGCAAGTGAAAAGTGAAATGACAATCAATGCACATGCCTTTGTCCAGGGCAGTTTTAAGGCAAATACGGTTTGCTTCAGGCTAGGCAGATTCGTGCAGATTTAAAGCGATGTCACGGTGGAGAGTAATGTTTCTTAGGTAGGTCCCCTACACTCAGCTGCGAACACAAAGGCTGGGTGACAGTCTGGTAGAGCACAAGCTCTCTGCACCACAGTCCACACACACAGCTCTCACTCACTGCTGCCCACAGACCACTCACTCTGCCTGCTATTGCTGATGAGGAGTCAGGTAACCGCTAAAAGAGGTGGGCAGGGGTGAGGGAAAGGAGAAAGGAGACTCTGCTTGGGGGCTGCCTGGGAAAAGGGGGATGGGGTTCTAGAGAGCTGTCAGGAAAGCATCAACAGAGGGCTCTGGGAGCTGACGAACACAGACAGCGTGGTAGGATATTCGAAAAACCCTAGTACGTTTTATTTTGACAAGAATGACATTCATGTCGTGTGTAGCGCACCTCACAATACATAGTATGTCTTCAAGGACAGCTTTAAGCCAACCATGAAAGGGCTGGTTGCATTGTAGCTAGGCTCCTGATACAGGTCCCCAGAGAAAAAGTCACCCAGGTAGATGTTTTCACTTCAAAGCTAGGTAGGTAGCACAGTATTGTTGCTGCAGTTGAAAAGGGTTTAAGAATGCCTTATACTCTACACAAATTTTAAGAATTTTCACACTCAAGTCATTTATATTAACTGTAATAAGTATGTTTACAGTTCTTAAATATTACAGAAGCACTCTGCTACTATCAGCAAAGTGAGGTACCATTGGCCATATACTTTCATTACCCAGAATCTAAAAGGATTAATTGCTATTAACAAGATATCTTTTTGTTCTTCAGTACAAGAAAGTCTCACCTGCGCAAACGTTCTCTCACTCACTTCCTTTTAGAAATCTGCTCTGATTTCTGTTTAGAGTTAAATATTCCCTTCCAAGGTTTACAAGCCAGACACTGCCAGAGAAATAGAAAGTGAGAATGACTAGCCAGTTGTCACTGCTGAGGAGTGAACCGCAAGCACATCGCCGAACTTTCCAGGGTCCCGGGGACCGAAGATGAGCCCCGTCACAATCCTTCGCCAGCGGGGGCAGGAAAGAGGAGTCAGGACTGTGGACAGCAGAGCATCTGCACACTGCACTCCCGGCTTACCTCTAGACAGTAGTCCTTCAGCGGGTGAAACGCGGAGAAGAAGAAATGGTCCTGGATGCGCTGCCAGTTCTTCCTGGCATTCCTGAGGGGGAGGGACAGGGAGTGAGGCAGGACTCAGAAGTAAACGGTTCTGGTGAGGGCAAGTCAGTAAAGTATCTTTAAGAAATCCACCCCAAGGTCATACTCCCAGTCTTCAACATCAATGTGTGTGTTCTAGTTCTGTCTGTCTGTCTGTCTCTGAGGTTGTGGTTTGAATGAGAAATGTCCCCCACAGGCTCATGTATTTGAACACTTGGTCCCTGGTTGGTGGTGCTGTTTGGGGAGGTTTAGGAGGTGTGGCCCTGCCAGAGGAAGTATGTCACTAGGGGCGGGCTTTGAGAGCTCACAACCTCACCCTCCTTCCAGTCTGTTTGCTGATGTAATCTCTCAGATTCCTGCCGCCATGCCTGCTGCTGGCTGTCATGCCTCCTCAGCATAATGAACACTTATCCCTCTGCAACCGAAAGCCAAGACAAACTCTTCCTTCCATAAGTTGCTTTTGGTCATAGTGATTATCACAGCAACAGAAAAGTCACTAACAGGGTTACTGGGGATTAAGCCCTGGGGCCTCATGCATGCTAGGTGAAGACACTACCTCTGTGCTCTGTCCCCAACACGCATTATGCTTTTGCTTTTTTTTTTTTTTTTTTTTTTTTTTAAGACATGGTTTCTCTGTGTAACCCTGGCTGTCCTGGAACTCTCTATGTAGACCAGGCTGGCCTCGAACTCACAGAAACCTACCTGCCTCTGCTTCCCAAGTGCTAAGATTAAAGGAGTGTGCCTCCACTCAGTGTGCTTTTTAAGCTGGAATTTAGAAAGGTTCTCATTTTTGCTTTGGTTTTTGAGACAGAGTCTCAGGTTCATGAGGGTAGCCTTGAACTCATATATCTGAGGACAATCCTAAACTTTTGATTCTACATCTCTACCTATGTGCTGGGATTATAGATATGTGTAGCCACACCTAGCTTTTTTCTTCTTTTGAGCTAGGCTTTGTGGTCCTCATTTGCAATTCCAACACTCAATAGACTGCCAGGAGAATAAAGCCAGCCTGAGCTACATAGCCAAGACTCTATCAAAAATACAAATAACTAAACAACAAAGCTTTGCCTTGCTGTTTTTGCAGAATTGGGGTTTGAACCCAGGCCTCATATCCTCCAGAACGTACTCTACTACTTAGCAAGCTCTCAGGGTTTTTATTTCTAAATGGAACACAAAGATGAGCAGAGAAACTAAGTTAACGCTTTCAAAATCATACAAAACCAACTAAAGGAATAAAACCCAGGTCCCTGAGCGTCAAACACAGACACTGTCCAGTAGAGTATGAAGACTGTGGAGAACACGGTCCCACTGTGTAGCCCAGGCTGGCCCCACACTCAATCACACAGTACAGACCAAAGTCACCATCCCCTGACAGCACTTGGAACCTCTGGGGTTCGGATCCCTGTGTCTCTGCCTGGTGGTGGACCTTTTTCTCCTAGAGAGCAAATCTTACATGAGCCGTGGTTTCCACTCTGAAGGCACATCCTCGAAAACCAAATGCACCTACTGTGAGCAAGGGTGAACTCCCAATCCAGCCACCAGGGTGGAAAGGTAAAAGTCACATGACAGGACAAGCAGTTCAGAATTGGGACCATCAGCCCCAAACAGCAGAACTTTCAGGCTGTGAGGCTTCCTATACTCTACTCTTTAAAGGATTTTCTGCAGAAGTTCCTGGTACTTCACCTTCCTCATTGTCTGTGTTTTTGAAAAAAAATGAATGGCATGTAGTACTTTAAACATTCCAAACATCTCAACACAGAAAACAGTGGACTCCAAAAACCTACTGCATCAACGTAACGTGCTTGCCACCTGCATGCCAAACATGCTGCAGTGGAGGCTCCATCCTGTCCTCACTGCCAGTGCAGTCTCCCAGCTCTGTCACTGCATTGAGCCTGCTCCTCTCAGACTCTGGCCTCTCACCTGTCGGTCTATCCCCTCACCAGCCTCAGATCTGGGTAAGCAGCTCCCCTCTCACTACGCTGGCTGCCTCGGACCTGCTTCTCACACAAAGGCAACGCCCGTAAGAACTGGTCGCCTTCATCCTGCCTCCACACAACTCTTCAGTTCTCGAGTACTGAGATCCTTGTCCCATGTCTCTCAGACTGGCTTCCTCCAGGGTCCCACCTGCCTCCAGTCTCCAGTCCCCACTGCTGCTCCTCCTGCCCAGAAGCCTCTTCTCCTCACTCACCAACTCCTGCTCTTCCTCTGGATCATGCTGGGTAAAGGACTTCCCTAAGCCACAGGTAGAGAGTCTGCCTTTGCCATGGTGCCCTCGATATTCCTGTCACCTACTGAGAAGCCTGTGCACTGATGTGACTGCTTGACAGCCCTCTCTATCCTGTCCGCAGTCCAACTGAGCCACATAAGACAGGACCTTTGTCCACCTGCCGGGGTGTGTGCCTGCCACAGAAGATTCAAAGAAGGATATGCAATTAAAGAATAGAGAAAGCGTAAAGCTCAGGACGCCCGAATTTCATTGGCTATGTCCCTATTTGAGACCAGGAGTTAAAAAGATAAGTGGCACCATAAAAGGATGTTTTCTTGAATAATAATAATAATAATATAATAATAATAATAAATATATGGGATCTGAGCCAACTGCTTTTGGGAACAAGGGATTTTAGGATCAACAGGCAGAGAAAACACCTCAGTGCCGAATAGCCAGCCATGATCTCACCACAGAAAGCAGTGCTCAGATGGACGTAGGTGGCAGAGGGGTGATGGGGCAGCTCTGGGGTCGGTCCAGGTGCCTCCATGCTGCCTTCTGTGCTAGGAGCAGAGCTGAGAGTTCACAGGCTCAAATAAAGGATGAGGAAAAAGTATAACACCCCAATCTGGACTCATCACCAATCTGTAGGGTTTAGCACCATCTGCAGCATGGGGCGGACCAAAGCCCTCTGTACGACACTGGTATAGAAGAGGGCAACGAGGCTCCTCCTCGCTCCTCCAGGCTCTGCGGGAAGAACAGAGCCACGAGGTGTCCTCACCCTGCGCCATGCATGCTTTCTGCCTGGCTGAGACTGCACTCGATGACTGTGGTCCAGGCGTCACACTCCTCGAATTGCAGTGCTTTACAGAGATGCCAGGCCTTCTTGAGGGCTACCAGAGCATAGAGGCGGACGCTGAAGTTGTGGCTCAGACACCACTGCAGGGCAGTAGTGAGGGCCTGCTTCAGAACCAGCTTCTGGAAGAACAGGGAGACATTGCTTGAGGGGGGGACATGGCAGCTTGAGCAAGACTGTAAGGCATAGAGGACCGACAGAGTGGACATGGAGGAGCGGAGGGGTGGACACGGAGGACTGGTGGAGTGGACATGGAGGACCGACAGGGTGGACATGGAGGACTGGCGGAGTGGACATGGAGGACTGACAGGGTGGACATGGAGGACCCACAGGATGGACACGGAGGACCGATGGAGTGGACATGGAGGACCAGCAGGGTGGACATGGAGGACCGACAGAGTGGACATGGAGAACCGACGGAGTGGACATGGAGGACTGGCAGGGTGGACATGGAGGACCCACAGGATGGACACGGAGGACCGATGGAGTGGACATGGAGGACCCACAGGGTGGACATGGAGGACACACAGGGTGGGCATGGAGGACCGACGGGGCAGCTGTGACGAGCTCTGGCAAGCCTTTCACTGGCCTGGCCATGGGGCTGCATCTTCCTCCCATGCAAATGACCTCAGCAGCACAGATAACTGTCTCAAGGAAAATGGTTTCCAACGTCCTCATTTCTGTAATGGCTGCAGTATGACCCCTCTCCTACAACAATCTAAGTTGACATGGATCTTCATGCTAGACAGCCATTATGTTCTAGAAATGTGACTGCACCTTATGACCTGCCCTAGGCTGAAAAGTAAGACAGTATCCTCTAGGAACCCCACTTTTGGAGAACTTGGAGTATTGCCTTCCTCCACTGAGTGCTGAGCTCCTGAACTACTAACAGCAACCTTGAGCCACACAGAAGCACAGTTAACAAGTGGGAGAAGAAAGCCAGGCATGGGATCCTTGAGAGGGGGCAGCGGTTTGACCCAGAGTTCAGGGTAAACCTGGGCTATGGGAGCCCTGTACTAAGAAACTGAATGAGTCAGGAGTGGACTGTGGGGTCTTTTCCTCAGTCCTCAAGCCATTTGATGTTCCACCACATGCCCCTACAAGGTCACTTGGAGCTGCATGAGGGGCTGCACTGGCTGTGAGCCCCACAAACAGCTTCTATGGGCTGCAGAGCAACCACGTCCACAGAACGGGCTGCCAGACACATCTCAATGGTTCCCTGCACGATGCAACTATCCCTGGGCAGGACAAGCCAGATGTAAGCAAGCTGTTCTCGGTCCCTCCTTATTCAGCATGCCATGAACATTTATCCAGGCCACTGTCTTCTCAGGACAGCATTGCTGAGATACATTAAACACAGGCATGCACACACGCACGCACGCACGCTCCCATGCACACACGCACGCACAGGCGCCTGATGGCTCAGAAAGCCTAATGACCTGAGTTCAATCCCTGGAACCTAGGTGGGAAGACAGAATTCACTATATGAAGTTGTCCTCTGACCTCACACTTGCTATGGCACACTTACTACACACACACACACACACACATACACACACACACACACTAGAATAAAATAAAAATAAACTGAGGCTAGTGAGATGATTCAGTGGTTAAGAGCACTTGCTGCTCTTGCAGAGGACCCGGGTTTGATTCCCAGCACCTACGTGACTGCTCACATCTATCTATAACTTCAGTCCTAGGGGATCTAATGCCCTCTTCTGACTTTTGTGGGCACCAAGTATGGACATGGTGCACATACATTTGTGCATACGAAACACTCATAGAATAAATTGAACAAATCTAATTTTAAAAAGAGTAGCTTAAAAAAAATCACAGTCAACACGTGTGCACACACACACACCCCAACATACACACACAAATGGCACATACTGTCATCCCTCTGTGATGAACAACTGTACAAACTGCCATCTGTATCTGCAATAACGTCAGGGCCTATACAGGGAGGCCATGGGGGAAGTGAAACTCTAGAGTGAGGAAACAGAAGGACCAGGCATCTGGGCACCATGTGAGCCCTCCTAAGTCTGTCTGCACCAGCCTTTGTTAAAGAATCTCCATTCAGTAGGGGCTTATGAGGCCCCATCCTAGCTGAGGAGCTTCGGACAGTGACGGCTTCTGATCAAGGAAGAGTCAGTCTTCTTTAAGAGTGTGGCCTGTGGTTCATCGACCACACTCTGGTGGATGGCACTACACCCAGGAAAACATGGGCAGCACAAAGTGGACTAGATGAGTTATATTAAAAAAAATAAATAAAAATAAAAAAATAAAGAGTACATTAAGTTGAGAGGGGTGGGATGATGGGGGGTAGATCTGGGAACAGTGGAAGATGAATATGATCAAAATATATTGCATGCATCTATGAAATTCTCAAAGAACTAATAAAAATATACAAACAACAAAAAAACAAACCCAAATAGCCAGGAATGCAAAAAGGCAAACCCTATTTAAATACTTGTATAAAAATAAAAGCTGCTGGGCGGCAGTGGTGCACGCCTTTAATCCCAGCACTCGTGAGGCAGAGCCAGGCAGATCTCTGTGAGTTTGAGGCCAGCCTGGTCTACAGAGCGAGATCCAGGACAGGAACCAAAACTACACAGAGAAACTCTGTCTTGAAAAACCTAAATAAATAAATAAATAAATAAATAAATAAATAAATAAATAAATAAAAAGCCATTTACACAGGAACCAAAACTACACAGAGAAACCCTGTCTTGAAAAACCTAAATAAATAAATTTTAAAAAGCCATTTACACCAACAGGAATCACCTGTGAACTTGGTGTGCAGTAGGTATGTGTGTGAAAACAGTTTTCCCTTGCCACAGCAGCAGTGGGGGAGGGGGGCGGGGACTGGAAAACCCCACAAGGATACCTGATAGTTTAGGGGTAGGTAGAGAAGAGGGTGATCTGGGAGGGGATGGGGATGGGGTAGATATGATCAAACTACACTGTATGAAATTCTTAAGGAACTAATAAAAAATGAGGAAGAAACACATTTTAAAGATAATTAATCATGGGGAAAAAAAGTCCTCAAAACTGGCATAAATACATTCCTTTTTAGAACAGCAAGTTCATAAATTCTTCTTGCAAATAATTCAAACTCACCTTTTCTGGAATATTCTGAACGATGATGTCCAAATGTGATAAAACAGATAAAAATGTACAAATGCTCGTTTTAAGTTTTTCTTCACCCTGATAGAAGATGAGGTAGAGAAATTGTCATTTGGGGCTTCACTGTGAGTAAAGGCTGCTGGACTCTGGGCAGGCAGAGGTAGGAGGCAGACTCTGCCCTCTTCCCTGAAGGAGCTTGGGCTTGCCACATAGAGGGCACAGGATTGAAAACCCAGGAGAAGGGGCCCTCCCTGCAGCCCAGTGCCATGCAGGCCGCGCCGGGGACAGTCCAGCAGCACTGGAGAGCCTCACATGCACCAAGCCTCTGGATCAGCCCTACAGGACAGGGAGAACCTGCCTGCGGCAAGAGTGGGCACTGGGCTCAGGACACCGAGGGAGCTGGAAAAAAGAAAAGATAAAGACGCAGGGCAGAGGAGGTGAGGGTCTCACTGGCCCTTGGGACAGGACCCTACAATTACATCCAAGGCTGCAGACACACCTCCATACAGTCAAACCATTTCCTAGTTCAGAACAGTATGAAGAAAATCTTTACTTACGTAAGAAAAACAATCCCAGAACTTTGGAAGGAACTGAGGGAATTTATGAAGAATCAATATAATAATCCATTCAATAAAATATTTTATGGACGCTTGATTGTTGGTGAAGCCAGCATGGAAAATCTTATCAATAATCCCGTTCAAGAAGTTCTGTGGGAGAAAACATAAATGGTTAACACGCTATTCCTTTTCAATTTTAAAAAAATTCTGGTTAAGAGCGCAGGCTGCTCTTGCTGAAGACCTGCTGGGTTCATTTCCCAGAACTCACAGCAGCTCACAACCATCTGTCACTCAGTTCTAGGGGATCTGCACCTTCTTCTGGCCTCTGTGGGCAATGCACACACACAGTACACAGACATACATGCAGGCAAACACACATACACAGAAAATAAAATAACAAGACTGACTTTGTGCTGGAGCATTTTCATTGTTTACTTAGGCGTCAATTCTATGACAAAGGCTTTGATCACCTACGTTTTTACAGGGAAAGCGAAAGATACAGAAGTCTAATAATTTCCCTAGTTATATACTTTCATTTCTGTGGGTGGTGCACATGTGTGTGTGTGTGTTAATGTTCATGTGTGCACGGACTTCTGAGTGCAAGTGTGTGTGGATGTGGGCACATAAGAGGCAGGCGGGAGGTCTTCAATGTTAGGTGTTTTTCTCAATCACTCTCTACCCTATTTTTTGAGGCAGGGTCTCTCACTGACCCCAGGCTTCTCCATTTTGGATAGACTGGCTGACCAGCAAGCCATAGGGCTCCTCCCATCTCCATCCCAGTAATGGGATGACAGGGTGTGCCACCAAGTCTGAATTTTTATGTGGGCACTGGGGAGCAACCTCAAGTCCTCCCACTGGGCCATCCCATGCCCATCCCACCATCCATGGCTGTGGCTGTGCCCCTTCCACACACACTCAGTTCTGTACTTAAGCGGCAGCTCTCATATGCAGCCTTATTTCACACTTGGACCCCACAGCACAGAAACAACATCTGGAAGAAGAGCAAAGCTATTTTTCCTGACAGTGCGTCCATCCACTTACCTACCCTCTGGCCTCTCAGCTCCATGACCACCATCCCCATCCCCAGCGGTTCTCTGGCCTAGACCCTGAGCTCCAAATTCACCCCTACCTCCCTTCACAATCATACTTCTGCCTGAGGGATGATACATGTGCAAGCACCAAGTGGAAAAACTATTTATATAAGCAAATTTAAAAATGATGCCTGTTACATTTTTTATTTGAAAGAGGAAAATCATTCTTAAATTAATGACTTTTGGTAGAAAAATGCCTAAGATACTCATTTTTTAAAAACGACGTTTAGTTATTATATGTGTATGTTTACGAGTGTGTGTTTAGGTGTGTATGCACAGACATGGAGAGGTCAGGACAACCTGGGGGAGTTAGTTTTCTCCTTCCACCACGTGGGTCCTAAGGATTGAACTCGGACTGTCATGCTTGGCAGCGGGCAGCTTCTCTCTGTATGTCTCTGTCTCTCTCTCTTTCTCACACACAGATTTTTTTTGTTTTTGTTTTTGTTTTTCTAGACAGGGTTTCTCTGTCTAACAGTCCTGGCTGTCCTTGAACTCACAGAGATCCACCTGTCTCTGCCTCCTGAGTGCTGGGATTAAAGGCGTGTGCCACCACACCCAGCCAGATTTTTGTTTAATGAAAACAGTATTGCAGAGCCTGAGAACTACCATACCTGATCAAACCTGGGGAACAGGACTAGCAGAGTCTGCCACACCCGGTTCTTCACCCGGTGCTGTAGGGAGTTCTCGTGGTAGCGAGTTCTGGACCTAGATGCCGATTCATCCTGGAGAGACAGGGTGGAAACCAGAAGTAAGCCCCCTACCATACCTGTGACTAAGAATAGTATCAGCGACAACCTCAAATCCGAAAGGTGTTACAAAGCAACATCACACACACTTCTGTTTCTGCCCGCTTTGTCCTATTTGAATTTGAATCTGCAACTCAGTTCCAAATGTCACGAAGAAACCAAACAGGCAAGGACACCTCTAGACACAGGATGGGAGCACCCAGCCCTTCTGCATCACAGAACTTTTCTTTCTGGCTTTCAGCAAAATCAGCCAGGCAGCCCACCCTCTGCAGGGTTTGAGCTCAGAGACTCCTTTTCTACCACCAAGCTACAGTTCGGCTCCTCAAGGTTGACTTTTGTCACCAGTCACTGCTGAGCCAAGAAGCCACTGAAGAATGTCATACATAGTGACAGAGTCCTTTAAGATGAAAAGTCAGTCAGGCCTCTCCAGGGCCATTTCCATTGAAGGTGGGTATGCCTCCACTTCAGCTTCCCAGTGACCTTCCTAGATGATGCTCTGCCCCTCTACTTTCCATTCTACTCAGCCTCGAGGCAGCCAAAGAAAGGCCACTTCCTCTGAAACAAACCCCACATCCAGCTCCCACAGGGAGAGGATAGGAGAGTCTTTTTCCATGAAAGGTACTTCCTAGGTTTGATATACTGAAGCCGACCTTCTCCCTTCAGGAAACAGTCCTGTTTTAAGACATGGAACTAAAGTGGGTTCCCCAGTCACTCAAGCATCCACAAGGTCAGATAGCAGAGCAGAACTGTCCATATAAAGAATAAAGGAACACCAAGACACAGCTCAGGGGTATACGCAAGGCTCCAGGTTCCATCCTCATACTGACTACACTCAATGCCACCCTTTCTGTTTTCTCCCAGACTTATGAAACCCATCCTTCAGACACTGTAATGGTCACTCATAAGTGATTTGGCAGGTGATCTGGCAAGCTCAGAATAGGCGATCATTTTTATCTGATGAGTAAGACATTTTCATCCATCCTACACAAACATCAGGAACCCGACCTAAGCGTGACAATACCAGTAGCAGCGAGACTTAACACAGGTGACTACTGTGTTGGTTAACACTCCAACCTGAGGTCATGTAGAATCACTGAAGAGAGATGCCACCAAGCATGTCTGTGAGGGAGTTTCTAGGCTAGGTGGAGGTGGGAAGACCCACTCTAACTGTGGGCTGTGTGGTTTGATGGGCTGGAATCCTGCACTGCCCGGAGGAGACAGTGAGCTGAACACCGACATTCACCTCTCTCGGCTTCCTGAACTCTGGACTCACCAGAGCTGCCTCATGCACGCCTGCCTGGCCATTACAGACTGTACTTTTCAAACCAGAAGCCAAAACAAACCCTCCCTTCCTTAAGCGGCGTCTGTCAGGTCTTTTTTTGTGACAGTAAGAAAGGCAACTAATGCTGTAGTTCAGATCCTTTCGGGGCACCCTTCCTGGATGTCTGCTGGTTCCTTCCATTCCATACGCAGTGTGTGGATGTGCTACAGTAAACACAGCACCGTGGGACTGGCAACCTGAGATACCCAGGTCAAGACTACAGGGCCAAGGGAACCAGACCAGAGAGCCTGAGGTAGACAGGTCCTAACCAAGCCTTCATTAAAACTACAGAACGTCACCGTCAGGCTTTCTGTGGTTGGTAAAAGATGTTTAGAATACGCCATGTCTGTCTGCACATGGTCAGGTCAAATAAAAGGCAAGTGGTAGACTGTGGCCCACCGAAGGCAGAGTTAATTCAAAGCAGGACAAAGGCTCCTCCTTACCTTATCCAAGAGCTTGATGGCAAGATCTTCTAAGAACAACTTGTGGGACAGGTCGGAGCCATCTAGCAGACACAAGAATTTGACAGCACAAATTCTCACATAATAATCTTCTCTCTTAGTGCTTAAAATATAAAATGATAAACTGTGTTAATATGTTTTAGAAATAGAAAAATGCATCCACTGTTTGTACCAAATGCCATCACAAGTACCAAGTCCTCCCCAAAACGTGATTGAGATTAAGTAGGTCTACAGTTAATGAACATCCTTTTAAATTGGGAGGCAGTAAATCACAACAAACAAATACTTTACAGGAGAACAGCACAGAATGGGGCACAAATACACCCAGACCTCAAGGATACACACACACACACCAAACAAAAAAATAAAATAAAATAAACCTGTCCCTATCAATAATGATGGCATGGAGGACTCACACCCTAGTAAGAGACAGAGGAACAAGGACATGGGCTCTCAACTCCATAGCCTGTCTCTGTCTCCTACTTACTATACAGGAAGCGCTCTGAATGTAACAAGCTTGTTAAGAGCCACTAGAAAGTGACACTCTGACTACTATGTTAAACCAGCCCAGCAAACAAACAAAAGAAGTTGAAAACAATTAACTAGGCTGGAGAGATGGCTTGGTGTTTAAGAGGATGTACTAACCATCTATGGGACCTGAGTTCAGTTTCCAGCACCCACATCAGGAAGCTCACAACTGCCTAGAACTCTAGCTCTAGGGGATCCAGCACCCTCTTCTGGCCTCTTTAGGTACTGCACTCACATGCACATACCCATACACAAATACATACAGATACACATAAATAAAAGTCTCTGAAAACACTTATAACAATGCTCACATTTAAGGAAGCATGGCAGAAGAGTTAAGATCTAGCTAGCTATGAAGTGAATACCTGTTATAAATACTCACAGTAATCACTTGTCAGCCTTAACTCTAAAAATCACAAAAAATGATGTAACAATCTTTTCATCTTTCAAACACATGTGCAGGTTTTTGAAAGAAGTTGAGAAACTAAGACTTTAAAGTATTTGATAAGCTCCAAAAATTTCAGCTTAGGGCTGGTGAGAGATGGCTCACTGGGTAAAGGTGTTGGACACTCAAGCCCAGCCACCTGATTCCACACTCGGAAGGAGAGAACTGACTCCACAGAGCTGTCCCCTGGCCTCCACATGTGTGCCACGGCACAAGCTCGACCCCTTCCACCACTTAGGAATAAAGAGCTTTAAGTTCAATCAGACAAGAACACTCTACCTAGAGGATACTCTCATAGCCTATCTCACACTCATTAGCTACACACATCAGCTAGGTATGAATTTTTTATGTTAATTATTCTTTAATGAAAGGGCTTCACAAATTCAGGGCCTTTCAATCACTGTTTTTATGTATAACAAATTTACTTGTTAAAATGGTAAGTATGAATTCGATGATAAATTTTACAACCAAATAAAAGGTTACAGAATAAAGTATATATCACCTCCACCCTTCCACTCAGAGCTCTTCCCCCAAAGAAAAGGAGGGGCCTATGCTATCCGATGGCATGTCTTTACTTGGACTAGACTGTGCACTCAATTTTGAAAGTTTATTAATTTAGTAAATAGTGAAGATGTAAATAAAATATATGAGCAAAGAATATTATTACTTTTAACACATTTTGAAGGCTTGTGTTATGGCTTGGTTGGGAAATTACCCCTCAGGTTCATGTGGAAGGCCTGTTCCTAAGGGGTGGCCCCATTATGGAGTTTGTGGAACCTTGGGGAGGCAGGGCTTAGCTGGAGGAAGTGGATCATTGGGGTTTACAGCCCTGCTTCACTTCCCACTTCTCTCTGCTACCAAGCTCTTAATGCCACGGCCATAAGCCAATCCTAAAGCCATGATGGATGTATCCCTCAAACCTCTCTGAAGTTATCTGTCAGACATTTAGCCACAGAAATAATGATGATAATAACAATAACAAATTAATACAGCTTGTTCATTAAACTAGATGTAATGATAAAACTTTTATTAATTTATGAATAATGGAGCTAGAAAGATGGCTCAGCAGTTAAGAGCACTAGTTACTCTTTTAGAGGACACAGGTTCAATTCCCAGGACCCACATGGTGGGTCACAACCTTCTGTAACTTTTATTTCCAGGGGATTCTATAGCCTCTTCTAAGCTCTGAGGGCACATGCAGATGGTACAGATATCCATGCAGGCAAAACTTACCCACACGTATAAAATAAAAAATAAACCTTTTTTATAGAAGTTAAGTCAAGTGGAACGTCTCACTTGCATCGAGACACAGTGGGCCACACTTACTTCTCTATGATGATGTTTGCTGCACAGTCTTGTCCAAGGTTTTCTATGAAGGTTTGGACATCCTGAATAAGTCTTAAAAATGTGAGAAGGAAAAAAAAAAAAAAAGATTCAGAAGAAGAAAAAAAATTAAAGCCCCAAAGTTAATACTACAACCTCCTGGTTGAAAGCCGAGCACAGACGTACCTCCACCCACGTGTGACAAGTTGACATAGTGGCATTTTTACCTCTGATCACGCCTAAACACTGTTCCAAACACACAAGCCTCCAGGACAAGTTCACTGTAATCCTGAGCACTGGAAAACGACCCCTGGGACACACCGGAAGCAGCCGCTAACCAAGATCGGCAGCAGTGACGGATCAGAATGTTGAAGACCCCTGTTTTTATGGTGGACATTTCAATTATCTTGCACATAATCTGAAATGAAACGCAACATTCAGGTTAACCTTTGACCAGGCCAGTTAAAAAGAAAATTAGCGGCATAATAATGATGAAAATTAGCAGCGTAATAGTTTTGTGAAAACTATTACTTTCTAATGGTGGCTTCTAAAGAAATAAGCCCTCCTGGCCTGGGACCGTTAATCTTGAAAGTCAATTGGCAGATGTAGGATCGATAGAGACACATGTCTAGGAGTGCCTATGGGGATGTTTCCAGAGACATTTAAATGAGAAAGCTCCACTCTGAATGTGGTGGCGGCACTCTACAGGCTGGGGTCCTAGGCTGAGGAAGGAGAGAGTGAGCAGAGCCCCAGCATTTGTCCCTCTGTTTCCTGGCTGGGTGTCATGTGACCGGCTGCCTCAGGGTACCACTGCCACGCCTTCCCCGCCATGATGGCCTGTGTCCTCAAACCGAAAACACCTCTCCTTCCGTCAGCTGCTTTTGTCAGGGATTTATTACAGCAATGAGAAAACCAACACACAGCCTGGCCCCAAACTCTGTACACTGAATACAGAATACACACAGCTTCTAAAGTCAACCTACAAAGGGGTTTCGACGTGGAAAACAAAACTCTCAGGACCTGCTGGAGAGTGCTTCCCTTTTGTGTGCAGCCTATTTACTTGCCGACATGGTAAATGGGAGTTGTGTGATAAATGTATCTGAAAAATCCCAAACTAAACTCTACTGGAATGTTTTCAGACGACCCCTGATCGTGGAACGCTAAGTCCTAGTATTTCAAGAGTGTGTGTTAAGTCCAGAATTCCTGGCCGAGCCACCCATCCAGGACTCTCCAGGAGAGACACGTGCCAAGGACACACAAGGAGGAGGCAGCCCCTCCCTGCAAAAATAGGACCTCAGTGCTCCAGAGGCAAAGACCACGGTCTCCTGCTGTGCCCCACAGTGCGCAGAAGGACAGGAGGGGCACCGGAAGCAACCTGAATCTACAGCAGGACGGAATCCCATTGGGTCATCCTCCCTGCTGAAGGAATGGCTGCAAAGAGAAGTACAGCCGTCCCTCGTGGCCCGGGGGAACTGCCCCAGAATGCCCCAGAACAGCAAAATCTGCAGAGGCTTCGAGCCCTGTTCATATAAAACAGTGTACAGTCTGAATGGAGCCTCCATATGGGGGGAACATTATGGCTACTTAGATCAGCCATACAACCTGGGCCCAGGGCTGCAGCTGTCCTAGGAGAGCTACAAATATCCAAAACATGTCTGTAGACAGTGACGTCATGTTGCAGTACCCAAAGGCTGACACCGGGCTCCTAGTAATCTCTAGATTACTGATAATATCTAATGCAGTATAAATAGTTGTCATACTTTTATAAATAACAAAAGGGCAGTACTGAGGCAAATTTTTTTCAAATATTGCTTTTAAAAATGTTAATTTTTTTCACATTCATTTCTTTTGGGAGGGGTACACAAGTACCACAGGGTACATGTGGAAGACAGAGGATATAACATCCAGGAGTTGCTCTCAACTTTTACCAGGTGGGTGGAACCAACTCTGGTTTTCAGACTTGGCAGCAAGGGTCTTTATCTGCTGAGCCATCTCTCTGGCCCTCAAATCTTTCGACTTATTGGCTGAACCTGTGGATGGTGAAGCCTCACTCAAGTTCAGGGGGTTGTCTTTACCCCCGGAAAACAAAGAGACTTTAAAATCCTGTCTTTCTCTACCTAAGATTTAAAAACAAATGACAGTACAAGGTAAGTACAAAGACAAAGGGTGCCTGCCATGCTCCTCCCGTCCTGGTCAGCGTCAAAGCTCATCAGCTCGGCTCTGCACCATGTTCCCGCCGTCCTCCAGAGGCACGGTGTTCCCAGGCCACCCAACTCCCTCAGAGGGAAGAGCTAGGCCTCCTGAGTTCCCAATCATTAACTTGCCAAATGAGTCAAGTTTGGTTTTGGTGGTGGTGTTTGTTTTGAGACAGGGTCTCACTATATAGCTCTGGCTGTCCTGGAACTCACTATGTAAACCAGATTGGTCGCTAACGCACAGAGATCCACCAGCCTCTGCCTCCGGAGTGTTAAGACTGAAAGTGTGCACTGCCACACCCAGCTGTGACTCAAGATCTTAAATACTGTTTGAACACAATGGGAAGAGCTGTGATCTGAGTGTGAAGTGTCCCCCTCCCACCCCAGGCTCATGTGTTCTGATCCCTTTGTCCAGCTGGTGGTGATGTTTTGAAAGGTGGTGCCTTTGAGGGGTGTAGACTAGCCCTGTTTGTCTGTTCTCTGTTTCCTGGTGCACTAACATGGCAGGAGTCACTGCTTCCCTCTCCTTCCACTACAGAGGGAGCAGCTGCATCCCTTCCCTATCGCAATGAACTCTATCCCCTGAAACTGTGAGCCAAAGGCAACCTCTCAAGTCCTGCTTGTTGACTATCTGGGCACAGCAGGGCAGGTGGGAGTCGGGCCCCATCCTGAGCCTCCTGTCTGTCATACTTCTTCATCTCATTCAAGAACACACTCTGAGAACAAAGCCCCAGTCCTAATACTTAGTTACAAACACACCTCTTCTCTCGCTTGTCCTACAGACTACACAAAATGCCAAGAGAAAAAAAAAAAATTACCTCTTTTATTTTGAAGTATGCCTGGCCCTTGAATTTGGCAGCAATGGCAAGCATTTCATGATCAAAAACAAAGTGAACGAAGGCTTTTAAGTTAGGCCAGAACGTCAGCTGAGTGTTACTCAAGGAAGATATAATTTTCCAAGCCATGTCAAAGGATTCGATGCAGAGTGACTCCTCGGAGGTCAGGAGCTGGCGGAAGGGGGTGAAAACAGTGGTCAACCTCAGGGATGCTGCTACTCCTCCTTCATCACCCAATTCACCTCTCCCCCGTCTCACCTGGGGAACCAGCACCTCCATGCAGCGGAACACGGGTAAGATGCGGTCGGCAGGGAGAACCGTGAGAACGTCCAGGGCTGACCGCAGGGTCTGCGCGGGCATCTCGACAGCAGGGAGGAAGCACTCCTGCATGTCACTTTCCATGGCTGGACTAAGGGGGCGGTGCCTCCTCAGCAGGAAGGCGAGGCAGACCCACTGATCGTGTAGATACTGCGCCACTGTCTTCCCCCATCCTGGAGAAGACGGTGACTCTTCCAAAACACTGAAATTTTCAAAAGGAAAGGTACTAAGCCACACACTTTCCCAAATCCGTCTTCATTTACTTGGCATGTGGTGCTGTTCCTCACAGAGGCAAAACAGACGGGTGGTTTGAAAGCAGTCTGGCTCCTGCAGAATCCTGGACAGAGCTAGAGGGAGGGGACTGGGAGGTGGGGGGCTCTTCCAGCTTTTCCATCAGCAGGTAAAACACCAGGAAGCCCTCTCCAGGATCCAGGTAGATGCTGGTGCCACATTTATAGGCTTTTCAGTCCCCAACATCATAAGTGTTTCCTTATAAGCTCCCCAGGCTTGGATATACTGTTCCAGCACCCAAAAACAGACCGAGACAAAGGATATATGCACCGCATACATCAAACAGCCTATCCACCAAACACTGAAGCAACCCCACAGACTAAATGTTCTGCAAGGCATTTCTACAACCTTGAGAGACTCACTGAAAACTAAGTCAGAATGGTCACCAGGTTTCTGACAAGGGAGATGAAGAACCTAATGGTGTACTCTCATCCAAAATGGAGCCTCATCTCCCCAACTCCACTATACCACGGGCACCATCAGGGATCACCAATGACCATGATTGCAACAAAAGCCAGATTGATAACCCTTAACAAAGACATTCCTCATTCACCTGCCGTTCTCCAAGGGATGCACACAGCTGTTCTGTTCCTCTGAACGGGCCTTCCACAGCATCTGACTGAGTGGAAGAGTTGACAGGAACCTGTCCATGGGCTCAGCATCGGGAGACTCCAGCTGCAGCACTGGGTGCTGGTCCACAGCCTCACACAGAGCTGCCAGGGTGGCCATGCTGACTACTCTCTGCACCTGATGACCCAGAGTTGGCTCCTGCGGAGGACAGAACAACTCTGATACAAGGGAATCAAGTCTCAGTCTGAGGCGACTGGGGCTGCAAGGCTGTGATACCTCATGCCTGCCTCCCTTCTTGTTACTGCCAAACATCAGTGGAATAAAAGAAGTTCAAGTGTATGGCTCTCTGCCAGTTTAAAATGGCAGTTGGTACTCAGCATGAAGAGCACAATTCAACCTGTATAATAAGGGCTGCCTAGACCTCCTTATAGGACAGATCAGCTGCCTGTGAGTGGTTTGAACCCAGGGGCCAGCGTCTCAAGTTGGGTTTTTAACCACTCTGCTTTTCTCTGTTATGTGTAAGTAATGCCTACAGGTGCTAAAATCCAGTGCAGACATATCTGCACAAATTACAACACAAACCATGAAGAAGGAAATAAACACCACTGTGTAAGCACAAGGGGCATAGGGAAAATGAAGGGAGGAGAGAGACCTGGATCCAACAGAGGCTACCACTCACTCTCCTGGCAGGGTCAAGCTGGATGGAAGCCTCAGGATGGAGGTGCTATGGTCTAAGTGCAAATTCACCCAGGCTCATATGAACATGTGGTCCTCAGCTGGTGGTTGTTGTTGGTGGGTTTTTACTCTTTTTGGGGGGGGGGGGGGCGGCCTGCCACTCAGCTCCCAAATAAATCACACACGGAGGCTTATTCTTAATTATAAATGCCCGGCCTTAGCTTGGCTTGTTGCTTGCTAGCTTTCCTTAATTTAAATTATCCCATCTACCGTTTACCTCTGGCCTTTTCATGTTCTCTTACTTCTATAAATCTTACTCTGACTCCATGGCTTGCTGTGTAGCTGGAGGGCTGGCCCCTGGAGTTCTCCTCCTCCCTTCTCCTGCTCCTTGATCTCTATTCCTTCCAGATTTCTCCTATTTATTCTCTCTGCCTGCCAGCCCCATCTATCCTTTCTCCTGCCTCACTAATGGCCATTCAGTTCTTTATTAGACCATCAGGTGTTTTAGACAGGCACAGTTAACACAGCTTCACACAGTTAAACAAATGCAACATAAACAAAAGTAACACACTGTAAAATAATATTCTACAACAGGTGGTACTGTTTGGGTGGTTGTGGAATCCTAGTTATCAGGGGTGGGTCACTAAGGGGTAAGCCTTGAAGAGGGTTCTGATATGATCTCTTTACTTCCTGGTTTGCTGTGATGTCAAGAGCTCCGCCCATACTCCCACTGACAAGGAGCCACCACACCATGCCTCCCTCACCCGTAACACTGTTCTCTCTTAAATGCTAAGCAAGAAAGAACTCTTCCCTTAAATCACCTCTGTCAGGTAAGTAAGGAGCACATACTTGTGACCGAGAAGCTCTAAGTGGTCACCTGGGACAGCTGCAGCACAGGGCACCAGGGGAACAGGGAAGAAGGATGGAGAACTAACCTGGAAGCCAAGGAAGGAAGCCAAGCATGGAGGCTGCGATTTAAGGCTAATGAAAGGGTTCTATACTGGGCCAGTGTGAGCAGAAGACCTAAGACACCTCCCGTATCTGCATTGAGGTGGTTTTAAGACTGAAGAGAATTGCTGGGTATGAAGGCACAGGCCTAGAAACCCAGCAACTCAGGAGGCTGAGGCAGGAGGATCATGAGTTCAAGGTCTGTCTAGGCTACAAAGAGAATTCAAGGTCAGCCTGAGTATTCTAGTAAGGTTTTGTCTCCAAGTTTAAATAAGATGGGGTGGGGGAGCACTGGTATAGCTCAGTGTGGAAAGCACACAGCCAGCACAAAAGCATTCTGAAATGGAGGTTGTGACCCTGCCAAGGGTTGTGTAACTGAAGGTAGGATCGTGAAAACTCTGAAAACAGTCAGGTTTTCTAAATGCACAGCGACTCAAAATTAATTGAAAATCAACATGTGATGAGTTTAAGGTGTTTATGGCTGTGCTTGTCCATCTTGACTGTGGGACTTCACGGTGGCCTTGTTTCTGAACACACAACACTCTCACCTTGACCTCAAGCCACACAGAGCCAGTGAACACTGCCAGACACCCCTGGGCCCAGACTGAGACTACCGTATCTTATAAGCAGTGTTGTGTGTACCAAGTTCTCAGCTCTTACACAGGTATAGGCTCCATTACAGAACACGAAGACTTTAATGTGTTAGACAAACAAGCATATCTACCTCATTAGTATGCAATTTGCTTTCTTCTAAAGACTAAATCATATGCATATCAAAGGACTTTTTAAAAATAAATTTCTTTATGATTTATTATCTGCAAATGCTTAATTTGTGTTCCCATTTTTTAGAGTTATATACCAAGGTTCATAAAAAAAATTTCTTCAATGAAAAGAGGTCACAGTGAAGCCAGGTAGTGGTAGCATATACGTGTAATCCCAGCACTTGGGAAGCAAAGGCAGGTGGATTTCTGTGTTCGAGGCCAACCTGGTCTACAGAGTGAGTTCCAGGATAGCCAGGGCTATACAAAGAGACCCTGTCTTGAAAAACAGGAAGAAGAAAGAAAGAAAGAAAGAAAGAAAGAAAGAAAGAAAGAAAGAAAGAAAGAAAGAAAGAAAGAAAGAGAAAGAAAGAAAGAAAGAAAGAAAGAAAGAAAGAAAGAAAGAAAGAAAGAAAGAGAAAGAAAGAAAGAAAGAAAGAAAGAAAGAAAGAAAGAAAGAAGGAAAGAAAGAAAGAAAGAAAGAAAGAAAGAAAGAAAGAAAGAAAGAAAGAAAAAGGAAGAGAGAGAGAGGGAGGGAGGGAAGGAAAAAGGGAAGAGAAGAGAAAAAGAAAAAGAAAAGAAAAGGGTTCACAAGAGAAAAAAGATTAAGACCTGGCTTAGGGTATACGAGGTGTTAGAATTCCTACCCAGTCCCCCATGACCGATCATGTGCTGGCAAGAGGCTTAGTCATCCCAGGGCCTTACATCCTACATAATCCGCCACGCTCAGCGTAATCACGCAATCTATGTGCATGAGTGGCATAGCCACGTAAGCCTGTATGCGCATGTGCAGAAGGAATCTATAAAAGCGGGTCCCACTCATCCCTCCACCTTTTCTTCCCGCACAATCTTTCCATAGGCCTAAGCACATCCCTTCACTTCCCTTCCCTTGATAAACTTTTACAGTGGGTTTTGTTGTACCTTGTGGTTTTTCTCACATGGTAAACAGTGCCGCTTAATGAATAACATTGTGCCACCAATAAATAACATGGGGTCCTGTATTCAAACCAGCAGAAGGAAGGAAGGAAGGATGGATGGAGGAACAGGAGGGAAGAAAGAAAGGAAGAGAAGGAGGAAGTGAAGAAGAGAGAGAGGGTATCAGATTTCCACTACATTCAATGCTGTGATGTATCCCAACTCCCACAGTATTGGTACCTGAAGGCAGGATCTTAACAATCAAACTTCAGAAAATCCTTTTTATAATTGCAAAATATTGTGGAGCAATCAAATAGGTATTCCTTGCTGGACATAACCACACACCTTCAGCCCAGGAGGATTACCTTTCCATCCTCAGCCTCCTGCAGATGGTGAATGCATGCGTTTTTCAGAGGAGATAGGACCCGACGGATGGGGTTGCCTGCTTTCCAGCCCAGCTTCACCTGGAGACTCGTGAGCTCAGCCAACACCTTCAGGTATAGCTGGCAGCGGTCCAGATCCGCCACCTACAACAAATGTCAGGACATGTAAGGACACAGGCCCTGTGACTTTCACACAAGTAGAATCCAGAGAGGAAGCAATCTTTGCATTTAAATACACTACAAGACACTGAAGAGGAAAGCCATTCCATCATGCAGGGCCCAGGACGTCCGCATGTAGGCTAAGGATGTGATGTCCTTCTTTGCAGTCTGAACTCTCCCAGAACCTGATGACACCTTTCACAGCTCAGCATCTGAACCCTCATCAACTAGGAAGCCTTGGGAGGCAGAAACTGGTCCATGAATTCTTCTTCTTCTTTTATTTTTAACACATAGTAATATACACAGCAATGGGTATCTGTATTTTCATTCCTGTATAATGAATTTATGTGGTCACCACAATTTCCCTCTCCAGTCTCTCACCACTCCCAATGGCCTTCCTCTTTCCAATGACTTCTTCGACCGCCTCAGAAGCATGGGTGAGGGATTGCTTACAGGAGAATGGGCACCTTCCCAGTGGCTACACCCCTGAAGAAAATCTCTCTCCTTCCCTTAGCAACTGTTCACTACATAGATATCCTCAGGAAGAGGCAGCCTTGAGAGCCCTCCCTGCTCCGTGTTAGATGTTGATGGGCCCACGCTTGCACAGGTATTGTGAGGATACCCAGTTTCTCCAGCTCTTCCAGGCCAGGGCTGGCCCTTCACAAACAGTAACAGCAGTGGTTACAAAGCCCATGCCTTAGTTTACTGCTAACTGACATCAGGGGAAGGAGGGATGCCCTAATTCCAAAGTAAGGTCCATCAACTCACTTAAGAGCTAACGGGGGTGGGGTGGGGTGGGGAGGGGCAGGAGCTTCTGGGAGAACTAGGTTCTCACACTCACTATTTCTATGATGTAAGCCGAGTTCCTTAATTTTCCTAGGCCTCTGGTTTCTCACCCATACAATGGAGACAGTGATATTGACAGCATTATTATTTAAGCTCTAACAGTGAGTGCTTTGACTCCAAGCACTCGGAGATAAAGGAAAACATTTTTAGTTGGGGATGACCAGCTCTCTCCTTCCAACACGTGGGTCTAGGGGGCTCAGGGGACTAACTCAGGCTTGATGGCAATTGCCTGAACCTGCATGCCATCGCGCTGAACCAAAGTTCTTTAAAGAAGTCCATTTCCTCACCTTCTTGATGATCTACACAATCAAACTGCTTCAACATTTGTCCATAGAGGTTTTAGCAAAAATAAATAGAAATTTCTATAAAAACTAGTATTTTCTAAGTATTCTTGGAAAGAAAACTTTAATTATTTTTATATATCCCACTAAGAATAATCTATGGTATGTAGGAGACATGACAGACATATTCAGATCATCTGAACCCAGAATCCACTGTTCCCACCTCTGGCTACACTTCAATCAATGAAGTGTGTGCATGCACGTACGTACACACACACACACACACACACACACTACACATACATATACACACATGGCCCTGGTCCTACCCTTAATCTAACATTCTGAATATCTGGGTCCAGGTCCCAGTTACACACAAATGTGTCAAAGGGCTTAAATCCATCATATTGAAACCTTCCAAATGTGATAAGGACGGACTATCATCTGGGAGGCTCAGAAGAGCTGCCTCTCTTGCTTAGGTCACAGTTAACACTGATGGAGTGGAAACTAAGTGGTTTGAATGTGAACCCCCGCCCACCCCACCCCCACACAGGCTCATGTGTTTAAACACTTGACCCCAGCTATGGTGGTTTGGGGAGGTGGTGAAACCTTGGGAGGTGCCACCTGACTGGGGAAAGGGATTGCTGCGAGAAGGGCCTTAGGGTTGGAGTCCAGCTATTCCTGCTTACACGGGCTGTGACCAGCTGCCTTTGTCTCCCAGGGCCCCAGCTGCCTTTGTCTCCCAGGGCCCCAGCTGCAGCCTGTTCTCATAATAATCTCTTTCCTGCCATGATGGATCCAAGTCTCTCAGTCAATTTTGGCCTCAGAAGGGCCAAAATTGCCCTTCCTCTGATGAACTGCTGCTGCTGGGCATTTCCCACGACACTGAGCTGTTTGGAAGTCTACAACGGCTCTGCTTCCCAGAGTGGCTTCTGGGGAAACCAGCACACTAAAGAGATCTTCCTTTCCAGGTGATCCAGTGAGCGTCGACAATGAAAAGCAAGAGTGGTGACAGGCTCCCAAAAGAGAAAGCTCCGGAAGCCCAATGCTACTTACGCTCTGCAGCTCATTCATGGTGAGCCTCCGGAGCACAAACTGAGACATGCTCTCTGCAGCAGACATGACAGAGGTCTGGAGGGCAGTGGACACCTCATCTGTGGGGAGAACGTGTTTTATTAACCTGATAGAAGGGGCGGGGCGGAGCGGGGCGGGGGTGGGGGGTGGGGGGGGTGGGGTGTCTTTGGTACAAAACATACCAGAATCTCTTATACAACTGTTAGACAGAAAGGCAGTCAATGGAGTCCAGGACACCATACCACAGGCCCAGCATACCAAGGACACTGGATGGACTTTAGAAATGTGTTATGTGGAACACACACACACACACACACACACACACACACACACACGGACTGCTGAAATGGCTCAGTGGGTAATGGTATGTGCCACCAAGCCTGATGATATAAGACCATCCCCAGGACCCAATGGAAGGAAAGAATTGACTTCTGAAAGTTTTCCTCTGATCTCCATGGGAGTGCCATGGCATGCTCATAACTGCATATATCTGCACACGCAAATATAATAATAAATAGCTTTTTAGAAAATAGTGGTGGGGGTGGCCCAACGGTAAGCTGCATGCTCTGCAAACATGAGGACTGAGGTTGGATCTCATTGAAATGCTGGTATAGCAGTGCTTGCCTGCAAGCCCAGCATGAGGGCAGGGGGAGGTGCGATGGAGGCAAGTGGATGGGGGGGGGGGGGGGGGCAGGCCAGCCAGTCCAGCCAAAACAGCTCTGGGTTCAGTGAAGAGGCTCTGGCTCGAGAATAAGATTGGCATCAATGGAGAGAACACCCTATGTCAACCTCTGGCCTCCACATTAACACACTTACACATACAGGTGTGCACACACATGCACATCCTCACATGAAAAATAAATAAATAATAATAAATAAATAATAGAATAATTATTATTTATTATTCAAGAAAGAAATAAAAACACATTCTAATGATAGTATACAACCCTCCCGGAGTATTAGATGGACACCCCACTGTATCCCTAGGAGCACCAGCAGCTGCTCAGTGCATGCATGGGAAGAACTAATTCTTTTTTTTTTTTTTTTTTTTTTTTTGGTTTTTCGAGACAGGGTTTCTCTGTGTAGCTTTGCGCCTTTCCTGGAACTCACTTGGTAGTCCAGGCTGGCCTCGAACTCACAGAGATCCGCCTGGCTCTGCCTCCCGAGTGCTGGGATTAAAGGCGTGCGCCACCACCGCCCGGCCCTAATTCTTACATTTAGAAATCAGGAGCTCCCTCTCATTCTGAACACCAGCAACCCCCCAGCAAGGCACCCCAGAGCCCAGTCGTCCTCACCATCCTGGTCACTGGAACCTCTTGGCACACAAGAATGCAGCAACCTCACCAGCAGCTGGAGGCACCTGTCCGTCCTCAACAGGGGCATGTAGGCATTGGTGCCCAGCTTCCCCAGGGCATCCAGCAGGGGGTCTAAGAAGATCCTCAGCACGTTCTGAGTCCTCTGCTTCTCACTAGATGGTAAAAGAACACCCCCATCAGCCATCTCAAAAGCAGGACCGTTCCCCCAGCTAGCACTCACGCAGCAAGATAGCTCAGGGGTCATACGAGTTACTTCACGGATGGCGCACATGCCCAGGACCTGTGAGGACCCATCTCTAGGTCTCGGCTTTTCATTGTCTTCAACCCTTATAGTGTGGGACACAAATCTAAACCCATGCTATGTTAAACTGCCGAGGTCCTGACCAATGGTTTTGCAGCAAAGAAAAACGAGAGAGAGCAGAGAAGAGAAGGAAGTAAGTGAAAACAGAGACAAAATCCATACAGATGTGTGAAACTGCCAATGAATAAATAAAAAAAGAGAAGCATAAACTAGTAAAAGACATGTAACATCAACTGTTTTTTTAAAAATACAAAAGGAAAAACCCTACAGATATAAAACTATTATGACCAATGACTTTGGCACTAAAACTTCATCTAGATGGGATATGATGTATCAAGGCTGTTTTACCTTCAGCACAGTGGCTGCACCTTATTCTACTGCTATTTCAGCCAACAACTGCCACTCCACAGTTATGGGTCTGCTTCTCTGACGGCAGCCTGACTGCTCAGGCCACAGTCTGGCGGGAATTCTGTTCCCACAGGCGTTGGCTCCGCCGCTGCCGCTAAAGGTAGCTTTAACAAAATCTCTATCATTCTATTTATAAATAAGACTCGAGATTCAAAGGCTGGGGTGGAAACCTGCTAGCTCAGAGAGGTTGAATAGCACCTAGCTAACCTTCTCTCTTTGCAGGCACCTCCCAAAAACTCCCTCCTTCTGCTCTGCAAAAAACAAATTAGAAACCTCGCCACTCAAAACCCCGCCCTACCACTTCTGGTGCGTCTATCTCTTCCAGATGCTCTATGACTACTTTCTGTCAACTAGTGGCTAACTCAGTCTCCTGACCCAAGGTTAATTTTGTTTAATTAACACAAATGAAAACTCAAGGTTCACAGTGTGATCGAATATCCCCCACCACCAAGGTAACTGTATACCATGCCAAGGTCCCGCCTAACCCCGGCACTGCTGCCACCATAGGAAATGATCCGCTCCTGTGCTCAGAGGCCACTTCATCCCAATAGCCATTTTTGCTTATGTCACTCACCTACAATTTACACTGGGATCTTAGCATCTACTTTTCTTTTTTCTTTTTTTTTTCTTTGTTTAGCATCTACTTTTCTAATACCAGTATAAAACAGTAAGCATCCTATATTCTCCGATTTCATATTAGATTGCACAGCTGACATTTAATTTACCAACCTGCCAGCACTAAGTGACCCTATCTCTATTCACATGCTGTTACAGTAAACATCTCTGTAGTACGTGACACCAGTGTTCTCGACCTGGTCTTTCTTAGAGGTGACTCAACCAACCACTGAAAAGTCTAAGCACCCACGATAAACCATATTAGCCTCCCCCGCACCCCAGCACTGAAGAAACACTGACCTGAATTGGGTCTTCATGCCTTCCACGTCCACAGCCAGCAGCACCATCAGAGAAGTCAGCCTGGCTTCAAGCCAGTCTGGCATAAAGCCGCTTTCCCCTGCTAGGATGACAAAAGGTACAGCGTGAGAAGCATTCCCAGGGCCTGAGAAATAGTGCTGTGGGTAAAGGTGCTTGCAGTCAAACCTCATGACTGGTTTGATCCCCAGGACCTACATGGTGGGAGAAAAGAGCTGACTCCCTAAGTTGCCCTCTGACCTCCAAATGGGTGCTGTGACATGGATGCACTCATGTGCACACACACTTTTTAATTAAAGAAAAAATTTAAAAGGCATTCACTAACTCCTTCAAAACATGATGCACTGAAGCCATAACAGCTCCATCACTATTCCCAACCCATGCTACATCATTAGAGAAATACATTATTATGCACCACGCTTAAAGACAATAAAAAGGACTCCTTGCCCCTGTTGTGTGCAGAGATCCTGCCTGACCACCACAGACACGCAGCTCCCCGGACCACAGAAAGTGTTCAGCCGAGAATGCCAGAACTGTCATTACAGCGAGGGCCACACTGGAGAGATGTGCCTGCAGCTGGAGTACACACTAGCGCAAGTGTCTTGATCTGGGGACAACTGAGCTGAGGGGGACATCTGAGAAGAACAGCCTGGGTGAACAGAGATAAGAACCTCCCATGTAAAAGAA
This sequence comes from Peromyscus californicus insignis, assembly GCF_007827085.1. Classification (NCBI taxonomy): domain Eukaryota; kingdom Metazoa; phylum Chordata; class Mammalia; order Rodentia; family Cricetidae; genus Peromyscus; species Peromyscus californicus. The sequence continues at coordinate 83,736,156 of NW_026294606.1, read as the reverse complement.
CGTGTGGACGGTCCTGCTAGGAGAGCATTCATCAACAGAAGGATGCAGGATGCACATATGTGAGAAAGAATGGCAGAAAATGAGGTGACAGACCTACTGAAGAGACCCGGACACTTGGCAGAACGTTCAGGGAGTTTTGCTTTTGTCCTAGAGGCAACTGGAAACCTCTGAGGGTGCGCACACATTGGGGTGGAGGGAGTTCCAAAATGGAAACTGTAGGGCAGCAAAAGGAGGAACACGGGAAGCAGCCAGAGCAAGGCCAGCTGGGCTGGGACTTCCGGAAGCCACCTGACCCTGGACAGGAGGGGTGAAGCACCAGGGCTGGGCAGCCCAGCTCCCCTGGAGCCACGGTGTGGGACTGCGCTAGCAGCAAGGAAGGTCTGCCTTCAGCTGCAGGCCTAAGCCAAGAAGCTCCCAAGCAAGAGCACGGAGAACGCCCTTGAGAACGGAGAGGAGACGCTCAGGAGAGAACGCTGGCGGACAGACGAGCTCTAGAAGGACACTTCCCTGATCAGGTAAGACCCACTCCTGGATCAGATGAGAGAAACTGGATGAAATGAGCCGATCTGAGACAAAGGCAGGGAAGTTCAGATGTGCTACGTTCAAAGGCACAGTTTCCCCCGAATCATTGCTAAGGGCCTTAATGAAGAGGAAGCAATAGAAATGTAAAAGAAATCCTAATTAATGAGAATTCTTCTCTCCTGCAGGCTGGCATGTTCTCTCCAAAGATCTTTGCAAAAGTGGTCTCTGCCAGGAGTGGGGGTCAGTGGTAGAGCACCCACCAAGCATGCCCAAGGCCACACCAGAACCACATCAAAAGAAAAAGAAAACAGGAAAGGAGAAGAAGAATGGTCTTCACAAGTGTGTGATGAAAACAAACCGCCTGGCAGAATAACCCTTCCCAAAGTGTGCTCTCTGAGATTGGTTTTGGGGGCTGGAGAGGTGACTGGGGTCAAAGCCTTAGCTCTGAAAGGATGAGTGTGCAGTTCAGAACACAGCACCCACGTAAAAGCTGGCAGGAGTGGTGGTCAGAGGCAGGGGCAGCAGGTCCCTGGGATAAACTGGCCAGCTGGACCAGCCAGTCAATCAGCAAGTCCCAGATTCAGTGAGAGACCCGGTCTCAGGAAACAGAGGAAAGCAACTAAGGAATTACCCGATGTCAAGCCCCAGCCTACACACACACACACACACACACACACACACACACACACACACGTCACTCAGATAAATGAACTGGTTTTCATCAGTTCACAATAAACAGTGCTTCTAAAGCGTGAAAAACAAACCCACATGCATTATTTGCATTCATCCGTTTCCATCCTAGAGAACCACACACACCTGCCCTGTGGGATGAGTTCATGTACTAACTGGGTCCACTTCCTGCCCTGGTAATTGAGCAGCTCCAAAGCGTCTATACTGGGTTAACATCCTCAAGTCTCAGAACCCGGAAAGCCGGGAGAGAGCGATTCTGCTCACCTGGCTGAAGTTCAGGCTCACACAGCACAACTGCTTATGCCCACAAATCAATCTGAAAGTTCCTTATAACACATTTCGTCATTCCATAAAGAGGAGTTCAGACTTACTTTCCCAACCAGGGGACTTCACGAACTCCTGAACGAGGTTCTTCACGTAAGCCTTTAATGATGTCTCCTGTCCCTCAGAGCCACTAATTGAGGACTGCCTAAAGTATCTTTCATTGACGCGCAGCCAATCACAGAGCTAGACAGGAAAACCATGGCAGGGTTATTTTATTCATAAATCATAACAGAACAAAGCATTTCTCATTTCCCTGAGCCATAAACTGAATTAAAAAATTTAAAAAATTAGACATAAGACCTTGGTACACTCTCATGAAGCCATCATTCACTGGTGTTGAGTGGTACAGAAGAATATAATTTTTAATGTGTGGCTCCTGTCTTCAGAACTGTATTAGCTGGAGAGGACCACTCGGAACCCAGTGAAAGTGAACTTCAAACTTCTAGCAAAGCAACTGATACATTCTCATACTGGCTAGTGATGGCTCCATGGGGAAAGAGCTTTTATAGTGCTTTCAAACCGCTGATTTCCAGCTCACCTCTGTCCACAACACGGTCCCTCGTGCCAAGGACTCCTCTTGTCTCAGAGACATGAGAAAAGCTGCCACATCAGAAAGAGATACTTTCTCCTAGGCAGAAAAAGCTCAGTTTAGACTTTTAGAGTCACATCACAGCTCTGTGGAAACAGCAAGTCAACTAAAGTCGGATGTCATTCCTTCAGATACAGGAAGTTACATTGTATAAACAAAAGAACAGGAACTCAGCCGGGCAGTGGTGACGCATGCCTTTAATCCCAGCACTCGGGAGGCAGAGGCAGGCAGATCTCTGTGAGTTCAAGGCCAGCCTGGTCTACAGAGCGAGATCCAGGAAAGGTGCAAAGCTACACAGAGAAACCCTGTCTCGAAAAAACAAAACAAACAAACAAACAAACAAAAAAGAACAGGAACTCAGTGCATAAAGCTGGGCTCTGGTGTGAGGACAGACTTCAGATTTCCAGAACCACTAACAACTGAACAGAATTGGTGGCATCTGTAATCCTAGTGCTTATGAGGCCAAGATAGGGGATCCCAGGCAAGCCGGGCAGGCAGACTAGCTGGAATAGGCAAGGTCTGGGGTTAGCAAGAGACTCTGCCTCTGTAAGTGGAGCACAACAGAAGACATCTGCCTCCATACCCATGTGTGTGCACGTTCATGTGCGTGCACACACACACTTGCATGCCACACACAGACACATGACAAAATAAAGGGAACTCCACAGTGGCAATCTATTATATCAAAAGCCAATCCTTTTATTTATTTATTTACTTACTTATTTTTTTTACATACACATATGTATTTTTTTGTAATTTTTTTTTTTTGTGGGAGGAGGTTTTGGACTTTTGAAGCAGGGTCTCACTCTGCAGTCGAGACTAGCCTGGACTGAATAATCTAGCCCAGCTGGTCTCACACTCAAGGCAAACCCTTCTGCCTCGAGAGGCATTTTTAAAATACACATTTTTCTTTAAAATCAGCTAGCATCTTAGAGACAAGATGAGTATAATCTTTTTAAAAATACCGTCAATAAAAATAAATGACAATGAATAAAAAATGATTCTTTAGAAGCAACAAAAAGAACCTCCAACTGAAGAAAACCACAGCGGTTCCTCAGTCCAAAGATCACAGCTTATAAATATTCTGCATCAGGCCAGGTCGGCAGGCTGGCACACACAGCCCCTGGGTTAAGCAAAGTCCTGTTGGAACACGGCATATGCATTTATTTAGATGACAAAGAAGAGTCCCAAAGTTAAACAGGGACCATGTAACCTATAAAGATGCCTCATTTTCACTGCTCTGTCCGGCACAGCAGTGTGCTGACTCCGGCTCTCGGTATCTTCCTCTGGACTCTGTCCACGAGCTCCTCTCCTGGTGAGTCACCCAGGATGGCCTGGTCCCTTTACCAGGCTGTGAGAATGCATGTGAAAGGCTCCTAGGGAAGTTGACTAGAGCTCAGGGCCCAGGTTTTGGCCCAGGTTTTGTCCTGGGACCTGGCTCTGCAGCGGCCCAGGCCTCACAAATGTTAACATTCCCAAGCCCCAGACAGCAAGTCACTGCTCAGCACAACCCAACCACATTACAAGTGCCAACACTTCCTGCACACTTCTGTCACCTTGGAAAATGTCAATTGTCCCCAAGTCCAGGTCCCATCAGGACACCCATGGGCCAACCCGTCAGCAGGCCTTTTTGACAGCACCACCACAGGCCAGACTTGTATGCACAGGTACCCCGAGAAAGACTTACAAACAGGCATCTGTACAGGCACACTCACCACATCCACCAGATGCAAGGCTGTCTGGAGAAGGTAGCACTGTGCCGCTCCTCTCAGAAGGACCTGGTGTGTGATCATCGTGCACTGGAGGACATCCCTGGTTCAAAACAAGGACAAGGTAGGTACCAGGGGAAGTCTGATCACTCACAAACACCTACACAGTCTACAAATTCTGACAAAATGACCATCACTAGGAATGACGGTCACCAGGAGTAACTAACCATCACCAGAAACAGCTATCACCAGACCAGGTCAGTACCAGGACTGGCCACCACCAGATGTGACCATCACCAGACTGGCCAGCACCAGGAGTGACCATCACCAGGACTGGCCAGTACCAGGAATGACTGTCACCAGGACTGGCTAGCACCAGGAGTGACCGTCACCAGATTGGTCAGCACCAGGAGTGATTGTCATTAGGAGTGACCAGCACCATAAGTGCTAGCATCAGGAATGGCCAGCACCAGGAATGACTGTCATCAGGAATGGCCAGTCACAGAAGTGACTGTCACCAGGAATGGCCATCACCAGAAGAGCTGCAGAGCCAGTTTCCAGCGTGATCTTACACAGAGCACAATTTTTGTTTTTCTTTTTTATGTGATTGAGACCAAGTCTCAGTAGGCCATCCACACTGATCTCAACCTCCCTCTGGCCAAGACTGGCCTCAGGCTCAGTCTTGTTTTCTTAAGTAGTGGAGTTACAAGTGTGAGCCAAACCCAGACAGAGTTCAGTTTTAATACGAACCCAATCTCTTTGAATAAGAAAAAAACTGGGTATGACTGTAATCCCAGCACTTGGGAAGGCGAGACAGGAGGATCGCTGTGACTCAGCGTGGGCTATACAAGAATCTGTCTGTCTCAAGGAAAAAAAAAATACTTAAATGCAAATGTTCTCAAAGTAAGAACTTCATATATTTTTAAATACTTTCTAATTGCTATTATGATTTGATATCTGTCCTTAATTTTTCTAACGTATCAATTTTTCCTACTCATCAACTTTAAGGTGATCAAAACCCAAGTACATATATTATAGAATATATTTAAATTAGTAATTCATCAAACAAAAGACATTCCATTAATTATTTATATGAATAAAAACATGTCAGTTTTTCTCACACAAAGCTACATGAACGAGTAACAACAAATGAATGAATACACAGTATGTAAGTTACCTGAGAGCGAGAAGCCCTTCTCCACCCAGGGCCTTACATCTGGGCATGCCTGCCAAAGCCTTGGAGAGGAAGAACACAGGCACAGCACACCAGTGTCTACCTGCCATCCTCTGAATGAACTTTAATAGGAAATGACCTGGAAGAAAAGGTTTGCAAACGTTATTGCTGCAGAGATCACACTGAAGAGTCCTCTGCTCCCTTAGTAAGAAAATATAAACCAAACTCTCAGTGAGACAACACCTCAGACCTACTGGGACGGCTAAAAGCGAAAGGAAAACAAGAGAGCTGGAATCTGAAGAAACGGGAACCCTCCCGCTTCTGGTGGGAATGGAAAGGGTGCGGTCAGCGTGGACAACATGTAGCGAGAATGTGACCCCGCAAAATCCACATCTAGCTGTCTAACTAGGAGTATTCAACACAGGTTCATACAAAACCATGTGTAGGGACATTCACAGCGGCATTGTTCACCAGAGTGAAAAGAGAACACTGGGGAGCAATGGACAAACCTATGGGTGGATAAATAAATGAGAAGCCCACCGTGAAGTGAGGACGGAGTTCGACTCTGCCACAGACATGAAGCTCTTGCTACACAAACCCACCCCCTGAAGAGGCCAGCCCTAAGAAGCCACGTGTTCAATCCCCTGTGTGAAACCCATGGAATACACACATCAGGGAGACAGGATGTGCAGCAGGAGCTGTGAGGAGCTGGTCTGTGAGGCCCAGTTCTTTCTGGAGATGAGGGAATTATTTTGGAAACAGACAATGGGGATAGATGTACAACTTTAAATATAGTAAACACTGCTGATCTGAACAGTGTAAATCTCAATAAAGCTATTTTGAAAATTATTACAATTTCATTCCTGTTTAGTATGATAGATTCCACTGTGCTGTGGAGAATCTGATAATCAGGAAATTGTGGTTTGTTTTTGTTTTTTGTTTTTTTTTTTTTTTACTGAAGATAAAGAAGGGGTTTCTTTTGTTTGTTTTTTGAGACAGGGTCTCCCTAAGTAGTCTAGTTAGGCTGAATTCGTGGCAATTCTCCTGCCCCAATCTCTCCTGTCCTGGGATTACAGGCATGAACAAGCACACCCAGTCAGAGGTAAAGCTTTAGCTGCTGGGGACCACTTTCCTGAGCTGTAGAACCACTGCTGGGACAGTCCCTCGCTCCTGGGCACACCTTCCTGGAAAGCCATTCCTGCCCTCCTTGGGTCTCATTCAGTGGCTGACGTCCTCTTCTGAGACACAAAGGGTTAGTGCCTCCTCCATTCATCTCCTGCTAATGGCACTGTTTGCTTCTGTTATGAAACCCCAGAAAAAGCCAGGCATAGAGGAGTATACCCAGCATTCGGAAGGAGGCACAGGCAGTGGATCTCTGTGACTGTGAGCCAGCCTGGTCTACATAGTGAGTTCCAGAACAGCTAGAGCTACATAGCGAAATTCTGTCTTGGGGGAAAAAAAAATTCCAGAGACTTATCGAACCTGGAGGAGCCACTGGAAACTATGGGTAAACATTCTGCTCTCTTCTGGATGCATTAATTAGATCCAAGACACCCTGTCTCATGCCAACCCCTCACTCAGTACAATAGCCAGGCTTCCCTTCAAACTCACCCCACACACTTCTGGGCCTGAGCCACCAACACCAGGCAGGCAGCCTCCACAGAGCACTTCGCTGGGCACACCAGCCATGCTGCCAACATGCAGCCCCAGGAGGCTGGAACCCAGGTGCTCACAGTCGGCAGTTCCACTGTTCTCTCCAGAAACTAACTGCTTTTACAAGAGCCACTGAGACAACCAACTTCAAAGACCTGATACTGTAGACCATATTTACCTCTTCTGAACAGATGACATCACTGGTCATCTTGTCAATAAATGAATATAAGAAGAAAAAAAAATTCCATCCCTAGGATCAGTAAAAGTCAGAGGCCCGTGTGTGCCACCTGGCACCAAGAGTCTCAGTGCTTTGTGCCCACTTCCAAACTTAGCCCAAAGAAAAGAAAAAATCAGCCGGGCGGTGGCACACGCCTTTAATCCCAGCACTCGGGAGGCAGAGGCAGGAGGATCTCTGTGAATTGGAGGCCAGCCTGGTCTACAAAGTGAGTTCCAGGAAAGGCACAAAGCTACACAGAGAAACCCTGTCTTGAAAAAAAAAAAAAAAAGAAAAGAAAAGAAAAATCAGTCCTGACCCGGGGAAGTGGGCCGACTCCAGGGTACAGGGCTATACCAGTGTGCGCTCCTCAGCCACGTAGCTAAGTCTTCTGCTGAAACGGACAACTCAGCGTGAGCTGTGTACTGTCCAGCACTTTTCCTTTGTTCAGCCTTGTTTGCTAATGCTTGCAGAGGAGACAGTACACAGACCACAAGGCCAGTGCTCTCCGCTGCAGATGCCTGCACAGCACTGATCATGACAGCCACATGATGGCACATATACCAAAACGTGCTAAAAGTTAAAACGTAAATTAAAAATCTCTGACATACTCTTTGTTTCTTCTGGAAGAAGAGAAACGTAAGTGACTAGAAACTTCTGCAGCTTTAATCCCAGGGGAGAGCCACTTCCCAGCAGTTGCCCTGGAGACCTGTGATCAAGGAGAAGGAGAAAACCATGAACTTAAAAATCCATTTACAAATAAGCATATGGACATTAGTCTAAATGCAGCATGGCCCTGGTTCTCAGCAATAAAATAACTGGACAACTCTTCTTGCCCTGGACTTGCATTTTATTTTTCAGAATATTTGGAGACTCTCTGAACACAGAAACATCTGGATGTTCTACTAGAACAGCAGGACTCTCCAGGACCCCTGACTGTTGGCTGAAGGGGTGTGGCAGCCTGTGATGACACACCCCTTCCCTCCTTACACACACATCAGTCTAGTATCACAATAGCTGGGGACGACTAACTTAAACTGTACCTTTTTGTTTCCAACATACAATTCAATAACTTTACATCTTTAGGTTGAAGTAAAAGAGCATTCACAGTGAAGACAAATATTAGAGATGACTCACATCTGCTAGTGTGCAACTGTGAACACAGACTCGACCACGGTGGTTCTGCCTATGTGTGTTATCTGCTAACTGAACACAACAGGGCACCAGAAGGTGTGTCCCGATAAATGTGTGCACCAACTCTCCCAAAAGCACGGAGGCCGTGTGCTGACTTCCCACAGCCCAGCCACCTCACAGATGGAATGCCGTCCAACAATGCCTCACTGAAGACTCAAAATTCCCTGTCAATCACGCCATTTTATGTTTTCAGTATTTATTCATCAGACATTGAAATCAATAGATCCCTGTCAGTTGGCCTGGACAGTAGCATTTTTAAAGAAATTGGTGAAGAGTGGGGTAATTTTCATTTTTAGAGGCCTCCTAAGCATAACTTACTTATAGCTATGAATTTAGTGATCAATATCAGAAAGACAACATAATTCTAAAAATAAAAGCGGAGGAGATCTGAAAGGGCAATTTCAGAGTATAGATAACTCTCCAAATGAGGTTAAGGCACAAAACTAACAAACTTCTGACTGCTAACCTTTTCCAAGGGTGAAAGCTGTGAATAAGCAGACCTCTTATAAGCCATGGCAGCCACTGTCAGATACAGAAAGGAATATGTTAGGATGGACTGTGCAGAACAGGACTGACAGACACCAGACACACTGGTGTGAACTCAAGGTTCTTAATACAGATGGAGGGAGAGATGGAGAGGAGGAAGGGGAGGGGGAGAGGAAGGGAGGGAGGGGAAGGGGAGAGGGAGAAGGAGGGAGGGAGGGAGATGATGAAGGGCGGAGAGGATGAAGAGAGGAAGGGAGGGAAGGGAAGAGGGTGGGAGGGACAGACACACAGATGAAACATACAGAAGGTAAGTCGGTTCAGCAGACAGAGCGTGACACACACACACACACACACACACACACACACACACACACACGTGACAACTAAGCAAATTCCATTAGACATTAATATCTGCTGGCTATAGATGAACAATAAAGGGTAATTCTTTGTATTATCCCCCGACTTTTCTAGCAAACTGTGAAACTAAGTCAGAATTAAAAAGCTAAAATAAGGCAGCGAGCCAGGCATGCTGTGTACAGATGCCCAGAACTGCACTAGAGAAGAGCTGACCCCCTGGGCTGGGGCCTATCCACGGTGTGCCGCTGGCCCAGCATGCACAAGGCCTTGTCCCTAGCCCCACAGCAATAGCAGACCAGCACGGTGCTCACCTGCTGTACAGACAGCTCTCTGAGAGGACGTCCATCAGTGGGCCAGTCACAAACTAAAAGGGAAAAGGAAGAGGATTGACACACACATCTGACTGCAGGGAGAGGACCCGCCTTTGCTCTACCCAGGGACACAGGAGAGCTGGGGAGCAGAGCAGGCTAATGCAGGGAGGGTCCCATGGGCACAAACAGAAGGCCACCACCCTGTAACAACCTCCAGGGCCCTGGGGTGGGTCAGGGACGAAGGAGCTTGATGAAGAAGTAGATGGAAAACACAGACAGTAATAGGGAAATAAAGATCCCTTCAGGGAAGACTGACAGCCTGTGCTGAGGTGGGTGCTGGGCATTAACGATCCCCAAAACAGTCCTAGACACTGGCCAACAACTCCCCACCTCCCAGTGGCTTTCCTGCAATGCAGGGGGCAGAATGCATCTCAGGTGCTATAGTGTGGAGTTCAGACAGAAAAAGCAGGTTGGTGTGTATGACCCTAAGGTAAGGTGAGCTACTGTGTCTAAGGTAGGGACAGGGAGCCACAGGGCCCGACTGCGTAGACCCTAGCACTCACGGTCTCCTTGCTGTATAGACAGCAGCTGAGACAAACAGAGCTCAGACAGAGACGATAAAGTACACACAGACAACTGTGACCCAGAGCTCCAGGACAGCATCCCCAGGGGCTTCCCTGCCAGACTGCAAGCTCTGCAAAGGACAACAGCTGAGAAATGACGCAGACAAGCCGACCTGGACACTAACGCTGTCAGCTCGACGAGGATCTAGGACTCAGCCATGAGACTAGTCTCTGACCACACCCATGAGGGACTGCTTTGATTAAATTATCTGAAGCACAAGACCCACCCTGAGAGTGGACAGCACCTTTCTGGCAGCCACCCAGACACAGGGAGGACCAAGGAAAAAGGTGTGTGTTTGCCTCCTTGCCTTCTCCTCTCGATGGTGCGTTCATCTACCCTGCAGCTGCCACTGTGGCTGCTACTGCTGCCGCCGTTCTGTGCTCCATCAGAGCCCAGCTTCTTTGGGCTCTCAACATGAACTGAAGTACTGAGCGGCTCTCTAGGAATCATCCAGGCCTTCAATGCCGGATTGGACAACTGAAGCACCCAGCCTCAGGACTGAGCAGCTACTGGTCTTCTGTCTCCCCAGCTAGCAGATGGCCACTGCTGTATGCCAACCTAATAAATTTCCTTTCAGTACACATTCATTCTATGGCTTCTGTCCTTCTGAAGAACCTTGACAAACATGCCCACCATTCAGCTTTCCCAAACAGGAGAGTGACATTTGAGGAGACAGGCAGACAGAGACTGGGGATGTGGCTCAGAGTGCTCACCGAACATGCCTGAAGCCACGGGTTCAGTCCCTAGCACCACATAAACTGGGAGTGATGATGTGCATGCAATCCCAGCACTCGGGAGGAGGAGGCAAAAGGAACCAAAGTTCAGAGTCAATCTTGGCCACACAGAGGGCTTTAAAGGTCAGCCTAGGTACAGGAGACCTTGTCTCAAAAAGCAGAGCTTGATGTGTGAAGTTCTATAAAAGGCCCACCCTCGCCGTAGCTGCTGCCGGGGGCTCTGCTGTGTGGTCTGCTCACTTTTCCTAACTCAGAAGGGCATAACGTTTCCTTCTTTTGTACCTCTGGGACACTGACCAGAGAGAGCCTGGGCACACTTCCCCTGACTGTCTCAAGGGCTTCCTGAAGCTCCCTCACCCCATTCCTCCACAGCACTGACTCCCAACCGCCATGCAAAGGACTCAGCTCTCTCTCTCTCCCTCTTCTCCGACTCCTATTCCAGGCAGTTGCCCACTCTGTTGTTTTTCTCTTAAACACAAAAGATCTTGAGTTTAAAAACAAAAGATCATGTGACAGACACATGGCCTTCACCTCCCATGTTCTGAGGATTGTTAAGGAAGAGGCTGGGATGTCATTACCTCAGAGAGTTCCGGTGAATATGGAAGCGATTTCACTTCATACAGCTCCAAGAAGTGGATCACGCCTTCTTTGGTCAGGATTTTGTTCTCGCTTTCAAACATTCTTTTATAAATGCACATGTGCCAGGAGGGATGAAAGAGCCAGCAGCCTGTGGGAACAAGTACACTCGATGCTGACATACAACTCTAACTTTAGATCTCTGCGTGGAGACTGTGGGCTCACACCACAAATCTGCGTGCAATGGACACTCACACTAGCAACATGAGTTTGCTAATCACATCCACAGAGCTTGCGGAACCCAATCACCTCAGCGCTCAGCATTCTGGATGCCCTCGGCTACTGCAGTCACCAGAGTCCTCAAGAAAGCACTAGCCTGTGTGCACAGGCGGAACTTTAGACCTGGGGTGGTTCAGCACATTGTCCCCTCACTCGACTTGAGGCCATTTTTCATACATAAATCTAAAACTGTCACCCCTCTACTTAAAGCCTTTGAATAGCTTCCCCCCATTCTTAAAGTGTGAACAAGACACAGGCTGACACTGGCCACCCAGCTTTGCCCACTCTACAGACCCAGTTTCCTCAGTGCCCTACCATCCTCACAGAGCTCCCCACCTCAGGGCTGACCAGCTCTTAGCTCTGAGTTTGTATGTCACCCTAGGTCTGACCTAACCTCCCCCTCACATGAACTCCTTTGTGGTCCCTTCTCTGTTCTCTTCACAGGACTTGGAGCCAAAACTACTGTTTCATGGAAAACAGACAAAACTCAAATGGAAAAATACTGCCCCACCCCCCTGCCTCCAGTGTCGGTACACACTGACACTGAGTAAGGACCTCTCAAGTGATTATATAATTGAATCCACAATAAAAGGCAGAGTAAGGGGCTGGAGAGATGGCTCAGTGGTTAAGAGCACTGCCACTCTTCAGAGCACTGGGGCTCGATTCTCAGCACCCATGTCAGGCGGCTCACACCCACCTCTAACTCCAGCTCCAGCAAAACTAATAGCTTCGGGTTGGGGATTTAGCTCAGCGGTAGAGCGCTTGCCTAGCACAAAGCCCTGGGTTCAATCCTCAGCTCAAAAAAAAAAAACAAAAAACAAAAAACAAAAAAACTAATAGCTTCTTCTGGCCTCTGAAGGCACCTGCATGCATGTGGTCATCACACAGGCATTCACATTATTCACATAAATAAAAATAAATCTTAAAAAATGGAATAAATATGTACCTCCTATATACTGTCTCTGATTCTTAAAATAGCCATTATTTAATTATGTCAGAAAAAACATTTTTTTTTAATCTCATGGTATTCTGTAACTAAATTGGCCTACTGGTTGTAATTTACCTCAACATGCTTTTTCAACTCTCTGTCAATGGTAACTTTTCAAAACCAGCCAATGCTATTTGGTTTGGTTTGCTAAGAGCTATGGGCAAAGCATGTAATGAGAGCATCCTTTTAACAGCAAGTGATCAAGAGAATGGCAAGATCCCATTAAATGCTAGCCCCAGGTGGGACAGGGATGCCTATGCTCTGTGAAAACTCTCACTGTGTCAGAGAACAGCCACCACCATCAGCAGAATAAAGACCAGTTCCTAAGGGGTCAGACTATTGGTGAGGTAATTACCCAAGACAGCCACCACCTACCGGGCATAATCCTCATGAACAAACACATGATACAGCACCTTCCCATCCCTACGGACAGGAGGCCTCCAGCTTGCAGTTAGCTGCAGCACTGGCTGAAGCTTGGAAGCTCCAGGTTTGCTGCGTTTCTTCTCAAACACTCTCCCAACTCAGGAGGGATGGAGGGCTCAAAACACACCCTTGTCACACCCTTGAATGACCTCTTCCTAAGAATGCCAAGATACCTCACAACAGAAATCTACCCCCAATCCAGTCTAATGAACAAAAGACAGATGTGTATTTACACATTAAAAGGGTATATTAAGACAATAAGGCTGGAAAGCAGTTACAAGTATACATCCATATCAAAACGTTATTATTTTTAAAAAAAATAGCACTACCACGAAAGCACTGGCAGTTTCTTATTTGTGTGGTGTGGAGAGGTACATGGGTACAAGTACATGTGCATGTGTTTCAGCATGGGCACATGTGTGGAGGCCAGAGGTTGACACCCGGTATCTTCTCAATCCCTCTCCATTTTATATATTGAGGCAAGGTCTCTTGATGAGCCCAGAGCTTGCTGATTTGGCTAGTCTACCTATCCAGCCCACCCAGGGATCCCCTGTGTCTGCCTCGGGAATGCTGGGATTGTAGGTGGGTAACCAGACCACAAGGCATCGATACTGGTACTGAGGCTCTGAACTCTGGTCCTCACACTTCTACAACAAGCCCTTTACCTACTGGACCCTCTCCCCAGCCTGCTCTGTTAAGGACACACCCTGAGATTTATAGATGAAAGGATGCTGAGCTGCTGGAGAGGGAACAGCAGAGGCTGCCCATGACCCAGGAGACCGCCAGGCTGCCCACTGTGTGCTTTTGCTATGAGCGAGACAGGTCCTGGGTTCATCACATATATCCTTTTCTTTCTATAAAGAAAAGAAATATTTTTGAAATTTTTATAATAAACTGCCTAATCATACTTCTCAATTACTGAAATCCCTGAAGCCATGTAAAGCTACGTTCTAAGGAGATGGGTAGAGGGTACAGTGTGGACACAGGGCAAGGCTGATAAACATGTGGCAGTGTGCTCAGACAGGGCATACCCACAATGCCGGAGGCCAAGACCACTAGCTGGGGGCATTATGAGAGGATCCCGTTTCCTCCTCACTGCTTAATGGTTTCCCCAAAGACTCTGTGATAAATAATGGTTAGTTATAAGATCAGGGGGACTACTAAGGTTATTAACACAAACAAATGAACAAAACCAAAAAGTAATCGTTACCATTTTCCTCTGATACTGCGTATTCAAACAGACTGTTTAGCTTTGGTAAGACTGGCTTTATGACATGTATCTAAAAATAAGAGCAAAGAATCTCATGAAAAATCACACGAAACGCCTTTAAAACCTCAGGACAAGGTTCCTGTTTACATCACTGTCGCCCTTCTCTTGTTACCGTGTCCACAGCAGGTGTCAGGAGCCTGGTTCTCCCAGGTCTGAATCGCAGCATGACTCATGTCTGTGAGACCGAGCTGGCGAAGCTGGGGCACACAGTCTAGACCCCAGTTACAGAATATCTTAACTCACATCATATGATCCTCGACGGACCCCAGAAACAGGCAAGGTTGGGGGATTAAAGTGGGAAACGCACTGAAGGCCTTCCCCTAGTTCCCGCCGTTGTAAAGGAGGGTCACAGGCAGGGAAGCAGAGCGGATTCAGAGCTCAGGGTCCCTGTGTCTCTTAGACCATGCTGTGACAATTCAGATAGAGTCTGATACTCAAATTTCAAAATAACTTTAAATCTAAGTTTCTAAAATAAATAATGAAAGTCTTATGGGTTAACCAACAGAAGTAAACCTGGAAGTTTATCTGGATTTAGAAAGGCTTCCTACTTCCCATCATGCATCTCTGTACACTTCGCACAGAGTTGGGTGGTGCTGTGGACTGACACCTGACATTGACTCCATCCACAGACACTGACCCATGGTCTCTGCAGCTTACAGACAGGGGACCACACACAGGAACCCTTACGCACAGGAACCTTATAGAAGGAGACTCTTACAGCTGAGGAGTCTTCCACACTGGAGCCCTTTAGACAAGGACCTCTAGGAACCGTACAGACGGGAACCCTGACATGTTGGGACTCTTACAGAGAGTGGCCTTTAAAGACGAGGACTCCACGTCAGGACAGCTGCACAGGGGTCACCTAGAAACCTGACTCTCAGGCCTTACTCCAGATGAACCAAATCTAAAAGTGTGGGGTACTTTACACTTGGTGACATCCTGGACCACCCCCACACACGGAGCAGTTGGTGAATGCCAAGGGAAGATCAAATGAGACTAAATTTTTGAACAATCATGTAAATCCACTGAAAGCATTCTTTAACTTCCTGAAACAATTTACATGCTACCTTAAATTCTATTCATGCCAGAAAACAAAGGATTCGGCTGTGCTTACACAAGCTGGCCTCCCTGTGAGTGCCTGGAAAAGGCCCACAGACCGCAGGATTTGCTAAGACAGGAGAGCACGCACCTGGTTGCCTTCTAGAACTTCCATGATCAAGATATAGTTTTCCCAAAACTTTAGAAGCTCGTCTCTTTTCTTCTCAGACCACCAGAATAGGCTTGGACCTAACAGAATTTCAAAAGGAAAAAAGAATCAGTTCCTCCTTTAGCTATGTGGTTAAGTCCTTCACAACAATTCCTGACTTAGTTGCAGTGTTACCAAACAAGGCAATCGCTAATCAAGGAGGGAGCCTACTTAAAAAGCTTGGGAAACTGAAGAAGAAATTTGTTGTGGAATATTCTTTTACACTGTGTGAAGATGTGTCACTGTGACTGGTTTAATAAAAAGCTAAATGGCCGCTGGGCGGTGGTGGCAAACGCCTTTAATCCCAGTACTCGGAAGGCAGAGTCAGGCAGATCTCTGTGAGTTCAAGGCCAGCCTGGTCTACAGAGCAAGATCCAGGACAGGCACCAAAACTACACAGAGAAACCCTGTCTCAAAAAACCAAAAAAAAAAAAAAAAAAAAAACTAAAAAAAAAACCAAAAAAGCTGAATGGCCATTAGCTAGGCAGGAAGAGTTTAGGCAGGACTTGTGGACTGAGAGCTATTAGAAAGGTGGGTCGCCAGCCAGAGAGGAAGCAGGATGGGGAATACAGTGTACAGGTAACCAAGCCACATAAAAGAACATAGGCTTAAAAGTATGGGTTAATTTAAGTTCTAAGAACTTGAGCTTTCATAACTAGTAATAAGTCTCCATGTTGTTTTTTGTGAGCTGGCAGCACAAAGAAAAATCCAACTTACAGAAATTCTGTTTAATTTTGCCTTTGTTGTTGTGGTTTGCTTGTTTGGCTACTTTGAGTTTAAGTTTTTGCTTTTGTTTATTTGGATTGAGGTGTATTTTTGAGACAAATCTCCCAGGCTAGCCTAGAAACTGGTATGTAATCAGAGGTGTCTCTGAATTCTTGACGCCCCTGCCTCTGCTGGGACGGTGGGCACGTGCCGCCATGCCTGGTCTTGCTTTTGTTTCTGCGTTGCTTTGTTTCCTTAAGATCATTGTTGTGGAATTCTGGGTAAGAAGGACAACAAGTCTGCACAGACTCTTTCTTCCCCAGGACTCGAACAGTAAAGGCAAATCCCAACAAAACTGAAACACCCCCAGAACACACAAAGCGATAAAATTTAGAATTTGAAAATCTGAGCTGACCTTGGGAGGAAATGAATAAAGCTTAGTCGACACAGGGAAAGACAAGAAGTAATCTGATTTGCCTTCAGTCCACCCCACCCCCAAACCGAAAGACTCAGCAGCAAGCCTCTGTTATGCGTGGAGGTGGGAGGCTGGGCTGAGCCATGGAGGGAGGGGTCTGCTCACTGAGGTCAGAACAGGATGCTCTGGAAAATGAAAGGGTTTGTCCCAAAACAGTCAAGTCTAAAAATTAAAATCTGATCATAGAAACAAGAACCTCAGAGAAAAGACTGGAAACCAAAGAAATTAGCCAGTGAGTGAAGGAAAAGACAAAATTCTAGAAAATCCATTCATTGGAGAAAAAGAAATTTTAAAGGTGTGCTGGTTGGTTTTTGTCAACTTGGCACAAACTGGAGTCACCTAGGAAGAGGGAGCCTCAATTGAGAAACTGCCTCTATCAGACTGGCCTGTAGGCAAGGCTGTGGGGGCACTTTCCTCATTCATGACTGATGTGGGCGAGCCCAGCTCTCTGTGGGTGCTGCTACCCCTGGGCAGGTGGTCCTAGGTTGCCTAAGAAAGCAGGCTGGAGCAGAAGGGAATGAGCAGAACTCCTCCATGGTCTCTGCTTCAGTTCTTGTCTCCAGGTTCCTGCCCTGACTTCCCTCAGTGATGGAGTGTGACCTGAGAGTTGTAAGCTGAAATAAACCCTTTCCTCCTCAAGATGCTTTAGGTCCTGGCATCTGTCCTGGCAAGAGAAAAGTAACTAAGACAGAGGGTAAGTCCAGGAGGTTCCAAGTCAAGAAGAGAAGAGGACAGAGAAAGCAGCGGAGGAAGTTGCCACAGACATAACTCAGGAAAACTTCCCAGAATCAAAGGACAGTGATTTCCAGACTGTGTAGGTACACCAAGTGCACTGCACATGGATAAAAGAGGAGATTCCAGGGTCCTGAGTCCCAGGAACCTCCACCGAGAAGTTGCAGACCACCCCGAAGCAGGATCCAGAATCATCTCAACTTCCCAACAGCAACAATAGAATCTCTAGCTTCTCAAGATACAGCTAGATGGACGATGGATGCCTTTAAAATTTGGATGCAAAGGAGCCCCATTAGCGCGGTAGGTAGCACGTCAGCCTCATAAAATTGGGATAAAAATGTCTCCCCCCTGGAAGTCAGATCGATCAAACCATCAATCAAGCTGTAAGGACAAAATGAAGGTGTTTAGATGCTCTCCGCTCTGCTTTGAAAGCAGGAAGCCACACAAGAGCATTTCTGCCGAAAAAGGAAATGACGTATAACCCACAAACCCCTGAATGTTCAGGGACCATCGGAGAACACAATTCCAAAGTACAGACAGAAAGTGTCCCCAAGAGAAAGGACACAAAGCTGCTTCCCACATTTGTGGAGCATGGAGGAAGGGGTGTTCTCCACCCTCGAAAGGGAGTTCTTAAGACATTGCATTTTGAGGGAGCAATTAAAGGCTCTCAGTTGGCAGAGTGAACAGATTAGAATCTCCGGGAACCCTAAGAAGCCACCAGTTCCTTTTCTGGCTTCCTGGGGATACAGGCAGGTCACAGACCCTGGAGGATCTACGGATCTTCTTAGTCCGAGGGGCAGAGGGACTTCCCCATCCATGCCTGTGTCCCACAGGACACTCACTGGTGAACAGCTACCCACCCCGTCTGTCTCTGGAACCCACCTCTGAAAAGGGGCCAATGCAGGTGCCCCTACCCTGATACCAATCAAAGGCCAGCTACCTCTGGACAGGGACAGAAAACCTCTTCTGAACCTGCACTGAGAGGTCATTAGGAGTCTGCTGCTTGGGAAAGGCAAGAAACCAACTAACACCTGCTGGCACCACCCCTGAGGCAAAGCTGGTGTGGACTTCAGGAAGGGAAGGGGGTGGCCAAGAGAGGGGGGAATGGTCAAAAAAGGGGGGATGGTGGAAAGAGAGGATCAACTCCCACAAACTGCTCTCTGACTTCCCACAAGGGTGCCACAGTATGCATACACACACACACACACACACACACACACACACACACACACAAAATATAATAAAATTCAAATGGAAATGATAGACATGGTAACACGTCAGACATAAAAGGAGCACCCATGTAGAAAGCCCATCATAGTGGCATGTGTTTGCAATCCCAGCTGAGGAGGCAGAGGCGGAAGAAGGGGATAAAAGAATAGGATCCTTGGTCAGCCAGTCTAGCTAAATCCTGAGTTCCAGATTCAGAGAGAGACCTGACTCAAAAAATAAAATGGGGAGTGATCAAGGAAAACACCTTCTGTTGACTTCTGGCCTATAAACACAGCCCAACACACACACACACACACACACACACACACACACACACACACACACACCCTCCTCCAACAAGGGAATGTCAAGAGAATACTTAATTCTGTACAAGCTTCAAACATTAACTTGGGTCACATCACCTTTCTTTCTTTCAGACTGATACAGATGTCGACCATTCCTTTTTCTATCAAGATGTAAGGGCATGGAGCAGGCTTGTTCTTACACAGATCACAATACTGCATGTGCAGTATCACGCCCTACTCTGGATCCACTGTTCCCAAAGCGCAGGCAGAAACCGGTGTAGGGGTTCCACATGCAGGTGCCAAATCCCCTAAGGATGAGGTGGACACCCCCTGAAGAGCTGGTTTGGGGAAGCAGGGTGGAGTTGGGGCAAAGAGACAAGTAGGTACCAGGCTGGAGAGATGGCTCAGTGGCTAAGAGCACTTGATTTTCTTCTAAAGAACTGGGGTTTGGCTCCCAGCGCACTTATCAAGTAGTTCACAACCGCCTTTAACTCCAGCCCAAGGGGATCCCACGCCCTCCCAGGCACCTACACGCATGTACACACAGGAGCACAGACATACACATAAATAAAACTTTTTAGAAAGAGACAAGTGAGTACCCATTGTGTCCTGGGGACCGCAGGTACAGTCCACCGCCAGCTCTGCAGACACCTGCACAGCCCTCTGCAGCAGGTAGCGCGCGCGCTTGCGCGTGAGCGCGTCCTGCGCGCGGCCCAGCCCGGCCTGTACCGTTCTCCAGAAGCGACCGCAGAGACGCGCGTCGAGGTCCGCGGGGCGCGCACGAGCCGACAGCAGCTTCTCGGCCAGTGCGCTCAGCACCAGCAGCTCTGGCCCAGTGTGGCCCTCAGCTCCGAGTCCCGAAGAGCCCAGCGTGTCCCAAGCCGCCCGCAGCGCCGGTTCCGCACTCTGGGCCAGAGCGGGCAGCAGGCGCGCGCCCACCGCTGGCGGCGCGTCCCCGGCCAGCGCCAGCTCCACGGACGCGCGCGCCAAGCGACGCAGCAGCGGGGCATCATCGGGTGCGCGCAGACACGGCGCCACGGCGGCCAGAAGCTCCACGGACGGCACAGCTGGCAGCTCGCGCAGCGCGTCCTCCGCCAGCGCGACCGCCAGTTCGGGCCCCGCCAGGCGGGCGCACGAGCGCAGCGCCGCGCTGGCCGCTCGGAGCACCCGCGGGCCCGCAGGCCCTCCGCCGGGGGACGCGTGCAGTAAAGGCACCAGGTAGCCCTTGGCCACCTCGTGCACCGCCTCGGCCAGCGCGCCGGCGCCCCCCGCACCGCGCTCCTCCAGCTGCTGCAGCACCAGGCGCAGAGTCTCCGCCCGCTCCGCACTCGCCTCTCCGCCACACAGTATGCCCAACAGCGCGCAGGGATCCCGGCTCTGGGCCAGAAGCGCGTCCGCCAACACCCGCTCCATTGCGGGGAGCCGACCCTGTGCGCGTGCGCCGGCCACCCTAAGCGCGAATGCGCGTGCGCAGCGCGAGGTTCCCACCCCCACACACCCTGTCCGGCGTAGGACCGCCTAAAGTTCCTTCCACTTTGATGGGGTGCTAGAGCCTTATGGTGGTGTACCTCCTGCCACTCTGTCCCTTACAGTTTTTAGCCAAAAGAGTTGCTGCATTCGTTCACTGTAGTATTACACCAGGTCCAGAGATTCCTGATTGGAAAGAGGCCTGGAGCCGAAATTAGGTAGCAGGCACTAAATTCACATAAATGTCTATCGCAGTCCCTCAGGTGGCTGCTTTCAAAAAGGCACGTATTAAGAGCTACCACAAAGACTCTAACAGTGGATCCGAAATGCACCCTGGATTTACGTGTTGAAAATAAGTCATAAGCCGGGCGACGGTGGTGCACACCTTTAATCCCTGCACTCGCGAGGATCTCTGTAAATTCGAAGCCAGCCTGGTCTACAGAGCGAGATCCAGGACAGACACCAAAACTACACAGAGAAACCCTGCCTCAAAAAACAAAAAAGAAAAGAAAGAAGATGGCGCATTGGGTAAAGTGCTTACTCTGTAAGCATGAGCATCCAAGTTGGGATCCCCACAGTGGGGTAACTGCCATCCCGCCTGATGGAGACAGAAAGATCCCTGGAGTCGCTGACCAGCCAGTATAGCTGAAGTCAGTTCCAGGTTCAGTGGAGGGAACTTGTGTCTTAAGAACAAGGTAGAAAGCAGGGCGTGGTGACATACGCCTTTAATCACTGGGCCAGGACTATAAAGAGAGACTTTGTCTCAAAAACAAATAAACAAGCACAGGGTGGAGGGTGATAGAGGAAGATACTACACATCAACCCCAGCTTCTACACACACACACACACACACACACACACACACACACACACACACACACGGTGAGCAGTCCCCACCTCACATGCTAATACAAGCATGTACTCCACACACTGATAAGTCATAAAGTCTGATTGTACATGACTGTCAAGTACCAGAAGTCTGAGGCAGGAGGATCACCAGTTCAAAGCCTGCCTGGGCTACAGAATGAGATCAAGGTCAGTCCAGGCAATATAGTGAGACTCTGTCTCCAAAATGTCAGAGGGCTGGCTGGGGAAGCAGGTAGTGGGAGAAAAGGTTCCCAGCATGTATGAGGTCCTGGGTTCAAATCTGGTGGAGAGGGATGGGAGGGTATGAGGGTAATGAGGATAAAATAAAAATGACTTGGGTTGGGGGCATCAGGGGTCTGCAGCTGAAAGCAAGGTCTCCACAGCACTCTGAGCCCAGGGCCCTAGTTCAAGAATACAAATGGATCCTCCCTCATAATGCTGACTGCTGGTTCCCATGAGCAAACTCAAAATCAGGCTTCCCCATTTCCACTGCTAGATTCAGACTCAGACAAAGAAGATCTCATCTGCCCCTTAGTCAGTGAAGGAGACACAGCCCCACCATCAAATAGCTTGACATAAAATAACATGGATATAATGTTAAAGTTAACTGATGTTGCAAATGAAAGGTTTCCCCATGTTTCAGTCATCATTTGCCTCTGGCAAAACACATAAAAGATTCCATTTAAAAGCCACTTAGAATGTCAGTAAATACCTATTGCTTAGTTCGTGGAAAGTGGTTATAAATATCATTTCTCTCAACCTAAACAGATATCAAGCATAAAAAGCTAAAGGTTTTGAGCAGACACTTGACAAATGAAGATATAAAATGATATGCACTTGCAGAGGTGTCTGACATTTTTAATCATGAGGGAAATGCACATTAAATCCACAAGGAGACAGACACCCTTTCATGCTCCTAAGAAGGATTCAAAATACCAAGTGAGGGTTGACAAGATGGCACAGGGGGTGGAGGTGCTTGTCACCAACCCAGACAACCCGAGTTGGATCCCACGTGCTGGAAGAAGAGAACTTACTCTTGCAAGTTGTTTTCTGACCTGTGTGCTGGGACATTGTGGCACTCAGTCCTGTGCCCACACACTCAAATAAATAAATACAGTAAAAAATTTAAACATGCTGGGGGTCAGCAGCGCATGCCTTTAATGCTAGCACTTGGGAGGCAGAGTCAGGCGGATCTCTGTGAGTTCAAGGTCTCCAGAGTGAGATTCAGGTCAGGCACCGAAACCACACAGAGAAACCCTGTCTCGAAGCAAAACAAAACAAAAATTTAAACAGTATTTTGAAACACCAAATGACATGGGTCAAAGATGTAAAACTAGGATGCTTTTGCATTAAACCAGCAGGCAGGGAAATATTAGAATTGCTTTGAAATACTGTTTGCTCTAAAGATACGTACCTTAAGATGTAGCAAGCACACGCCTTCATCCCCCACTCTCTCCACCTCCCTACCCCATGTGTTTGATTTAAATAATCTCTAGACTGAAAAGTCTTTGGAGGAATCTGCTTTTTGCAACATTAGTCATTGCAGCTAAAACTTTGTAACAAGCTAAACATTCATCAGGAAGGAGATGCCCGATGCACAAACAGCTCTTTACAAGGCCATGGGCAAATACAGAGTGATGATTGCTCATCTCTGAAGAAACGTGGATACATCTCAGCTCTCCAACCGTGTTTCCATTCTGAGGATTCCATTTGCTGGCATTCATACATCAGCAAAGTGCCTCTTGGGGTAGAAACGAGGATTGCAATGGCCCGTGGAGAATGTGAGAGGTCTAAGACCAGGCAACAGGGAAGCGTCTAGGACAGGTGTTGATTCAGGTGTATTCAGGTGTTGATTACCAATCAAAATGCCTAGAACCCTTGAGAGCTCTGCATTTCATTCTCTATAAATTTTATCTTGGTTTTAAAAAATGACTCCTACAAAAGAAAAAAGTAAGTGGGCCTGTGTGTTTGGTCTCTTTTACCCATAGATTTAAGTCCAGTGAAGAGTATGGCTTCCAGGCTGGGCAGGAGCTGATGAAGGTAGCCAGTTTGATAACCTGACCCCCTTCTCAGCACTGTGTCCATGACACACAGTCCCCTCCCCGCAACTTCCCAAAGCTTTCAGCCTCTCCTTGTAGGGTCTTCTGAGTCACCAAGTGATGTAATTACTAAGTGACTTTTTCCTATCCTTACCTAACTCGACTCTATTGAACTCTAGTGCCCGCACCCCGCGGGGGCGGGGGGGGGGCATGTAAGTGTGAGCATGTGCATGTGCACACACACATGCACACTTGGTCGCATGCATGTTTGTGTATGCACATGTAGAGGTCAACCTCAGGTGCTGTCCTTCAGGCCCTGTCCACCTTGTCTTTTGAGACAGCCCTCTCACTGGTCTGGAGCTTGCCTAGCTGGCCAGGGAGCCCCAGGGGTCTGCCTCTCTCCACATCCTGCGATGTGGAGACTCTCACTTTCAAATTGATAGCCTCTTTTTAAGTTATTATGTGCACACACATGTGTGTGCACAAATATATAAATACAACCTGCTGAGTACGATTTTGTTTGTGTGTGTATGGTTTCAGGAGTGATCACTTTATGTTGGATAGCCGATCTGGGGGCTAATGCTGGGAGAGGCTAATTCTCACTCTCTACACAGTCATTAGTTGCCTGTAGCTCTTTGTCTAGAAGTGAGATTTGCTCCTCTGCCTGTCCTGTCTTTCTTGAGCCACTGTCCCCCTCTGGGGTTCCTTCTCCGCATCTCCTATTCTCTGCTTCCCCAGTTCCACCCATGTCCCCATTGCTTTCTGCCCATGTTTTCAAAGTACCACCCGCCGATCTCTGTTTTGTTTTGTTTTTTCATTTTGTAAATGTCTCCTGAATAACTTTGTTAAAATCATAGTCTTGGGGCTGAGTAACTCAGTTGGTGGAGAGCTTGTCTAGAATGCGTGAATCCTGGGGTTCCATCCCCAGCGTCACATAAACCAGAGTGGTGGCACATGCTTATAATCCCTGCACTTGAGGGGTGGTGTAGGTAGAGGCAGAAGGATCAGGAGTTCCAAGCTGTCCTCTGCTGCATACTGAGTTTGAGGCTAGTCTGTCTCAAAAACCAAACTACAGATTTGATTGGCCTCCATTTGAATGGTAATGATGAGCAGTGTGTCTCCCGAGCATTCCCTCCCGGAGCACTCCAGAGCGTCCATCCAGCTGTCGATAAGACATCAACATTAGACCACACTCAGGGCATCATTCTCTTTCCACTTTCACATCTGACCCTTAGTGTTGGCCCTCTCTCTGTCACTCCTCCATCATTATTACTTTCCACCTGTTTGGACATGAAGTCTCCCTGCAAAGGTTCACATGTTGAAGGCGTGGTCCCCAGGGACTAGATAGAGAGGATTCTGGACTAGTCAATGGATGAAGCTGTTGGTGAATTCACGATGGGACAACATTATTGTGAAGTGGGGCCAGCTTTGTCAGCTTGGAGAAAGTGGGTCACTGATGGTGTGTCTTGGAAGCCTCATCTCTGTCCCTTCTTCTAGTTTTTTCTCTTTCTCTCCATGAATGAGCACCATTGTTCCATTACACCCTTCCTCATGATAGTCTGCCTCACCACAAACCCAGATGCAATAGAGTCAACTAAGCATGGACCCAGACCTCTGAAACTATGAGCCAAAATAAGTCCTTCCGCCTCCCCTCCCCTTCCTCCTCCTCCCCTCCTTTCCCTCCCCTTCCCCTTCCCCCTCTCCCTCTCCCTCCTCTTCCTCCTCCAAGTTGACACCTCAGGTATTTTGTCACAGCCACGAAGTGGCCTATTAACATGCTATCCATGTTCTTCTTCCCAGGACGTTCCTACCTTCCTTCCCAAATTGCTCGTCGAAAGTCTGCAAGCCAGCAGACTTCTCACCATCCAATCATGTCTCCAATCCATCCACGCAAGCTTCTAAATCTCTGTCGGCTCTGTCCTCCACTGATACCTTGGTATTAATACCACCTCTCCTTTCTTACTGAGTTGACAGCAACAGCTGTCTGCCTGACTTAAACCCTTTCTGCTTCTCAATCCATACTTCTGCCAGGAAAGGGAGAAGCCTTTGAAAAGACAAAAGTGGGTACCTGATGTGTTATAGGGACTTTAAAACACAGTGTGTGGGGCTTCGGAGGAGAGTGAGGCTGGGGAATTACCCAGGGATCTCAACACTTTAAGTGACAGCCCCCCCCCCCATTCAAACATCCTAGGAAGTAATGTTTTAATTTTAGAAATATCCCTATGCCTGAGTTCTCTGTAACCCCAATGTCTAGAGCGCAGTTGGCACAGTAAGTTATCGTTAAATGAAGGAGTGAGAACTGTATGGTTGTGATACAGCATATGTGTTCCTTAAGGGTGGGGGACCAGCGAGATGGCTCAGCAGGTAAAAGCACGTGCTGAACAAACCTGAGGAGCTGACTTCATCCTCAGAACCCACAGGCCGCTGGACCAAATATACCTGCAGCTGTCGGGGGGGGGGGGCAGGGTGCAGGATGTGGCTGAATCTCAAATAAGGATCTGATGACCCTTTCCCCCTCCTTAGTCTATGGCAGGAGGTCCAGGTCTGATCTGATGACTGGCTAGTGAGTAGTAGTCAGTCACAACTGCTTCTGATGAAGATGATGCTGGCATAGTCCACAGCATGGACTATGTTGGTCTGAGAGGCGTATGGGACTGGAAGCCCACTGGAAAAATGATTTTTAAATCTGGGGTACCTTTGTGTTCTGGAATGCAGGGCAGTTGCACCATCAAAAACGCGATCAGAAAGAAAACCCTAGAAGCTGGGGTTTCACTGGACAGAAGGTGGCGCTGTTTTGCCAATGCCGAGGTCTGTTGCAGCTTTCCGCCTTAATGCTCAGTCACAACTGGAAAGATTGAAGGTAGTGATCACACCGTAAGTATGCAGCTGGAGGTTTCTGCTGCTTGCTTCTAGAAGGGTGGGGCTGCTTGGAAAGCTGGGATGGGTGCCTCCAGGCCTCCCCAGAAAGTCCCAATTGCTCTCTGAGCAAGGGTGCGCTGTGCCGCAGAGGACTGCACTCGCTCTCTTGAGCCACACTGCATATTGGGACCTGCCACCCACTGAGTATGCACACACACACACACACACACAGAGGCACACACACAGTACAAGGTCTATCTCTCCAGAGAACCATGGTAAATACACAACAGTTCCCAAACTTCACTGCTGAAAACTCCATTTACTAGATGCCATTAAGTAAAAAGAGGAAGATGTCTTCAGCCAAGAAGTTCAGTTTTAAAAGACTGGGTTTTTCAACTGGTCATCTCTGATCCTCTAACCATGGGCAGTTTTCTTTTCAAATCCAGTGTTGCCCTCATCAGCTACTAACTGCTTCCTTCTGTCCTTTCTTGTCTCTCTTCTCTCCCTGCCTCTCTCCTCCTCTTCTTCTCCCACCCTGCCACCTTCTATGACAGGGTTCCATGCAGCCCAGGCTGTCCTCAAACTCGCTGTGTAGCCAAGGATGACCTCGAACTTCTGATCCTCCTGCCTCCAGCTCCTGATTGCTGGGGTCATAGGTGTGCACCAACATACCACATTTGGAGATGGTGTTTCTGAAGAAGCAGGTGAAACCCATTTTGCAAGTGAAACCCATTTTGCAAGCCTATTTTGTTAGCTAAAGCAGAGCTACTTAGATAGTTAACTTTTCTAGGTGAAGATGAATATATTCTGCATCTCCCCACGGCCCTGTTCCTGTGCACCTTGACTCTGACAGACAGGCAGTTCCACCACCAACCCCCACCCCCGCCTTGCCCTGTGCCAGCACCTGCCCTGCCTCAGGGAAAAGATAGGCACCTTTGTCTATAGTCGGGGAATGGGAGAGAGAGAGGCAGGTGGCCATTGGCTCCAGGCAGGGGAGGAGGTGCCTTAGTAGGATGTGTAGTCTTTGCAGTTCCAAGAGGTGATTCATCAGCGCCACCTAGAGGCTACCTTGGAAATGACCTTTTCCCCTCCAACCTGATAAACGAAGATCACAGGACTGGAGAGAGGACTCAATGGGTGTGAGGACCTGAGTTCCAATCTCAGCATGAACACAGAAAAATTAGAGATGGCATTACCCCACCTGAAACTCTATTGCTCTGGGGGAGAAGACAGGGTATCATTTGGGCTTGATGACTGCCAGCCTAATCCAGGTTCAGTAAGAGACCCTGTCTCAAGGGAATAAGATGGAGAGGGACAGAGCAGGTCACCTGACACCCTCCTCTGTCCTCTGTGCAAGTGCATGCACATATACCTACGCACATGCTCAGACAAAAGAACTCACACAAACCACACAAATGCACCTGCACACACAAATAGTGAAGACTACTGTCCCTCGCCTCTCCCCAGTACACATAAAGCTCTACCTCCTTCCTGACCAGGTCTGATGGCAACTAAGAATGTCTGAGCATCTTTTCCATTGAGAGATCTGCACAGCGGAAGTCTCCAGTAGTGAGTGGAATTAGAAGAGGTGTGTGTGTGTGTAAGAGAGAGTGAAAGCTTTAAAGAGCAGGGACAGGAAGAGAATCGTAAGTACCCATCTAGGTCTTTTGCAAGGAAGAGTGATGTGCCTGGGGACAGGAAGGTGCATGCACACTTGATCTTGTTTTCTCTCAGAGTGAAAATCTGCAATCAGCAAACTGCATGAGTACTCCGTGGGCAATTTTTTTTGAGTTGAGCAGACAGCGTGGGAAATATTAACATCCCTGTGAATGAGCAGGGCCAGGCTGTTTAGCACCTTCACACAGCCCTCTAGAGAGAGGGGCCCATCAGGAGGACCTGGGGCTGTCTTGTGCAGAACTTACTGGTGCTCACAGCCTCACCACCATCCTGCAGCAGCGTCTGAGGTCTTAGCACTTCTCAGACTCACAAGGGGATGGGGATGGTATGGGCATCAGGAAAGACAGGGTAATGTGAGGCTTGGTCACCTGCTGTGGTGGTTTGAATAAGAACGGCCCCTGTAGACTCATATTTGAATGCTTAGGGAGTGGCATTAGGAGGTGTGGTCTTTTTGGAGGAGGTGTGTCACTAGGGGTGGGCTTTGAGGTTTCAGATGCTCAAGCCCGGCCCAGTGTCTATCTTTTCCTGCTGCCTGCTGATCCAAATGTAGAACTCTCAGCTCCTTCTCCAGCACCATGCCTGCCTGCGTGCCACCAGGCTTCCTGCCATGAGGATAATGGACTAAACCTCTGAACCTGTAAGCCAGCCCCAATTGCATGTTTTCCTTTATAAGAGTTGCTGTGGTCATGGTGTTTCTTCACAGCAATAGAAACCTTAACTAAGACACCTATCAAGTGTCTAGGGCCTGTGACATGCTAGATGCAGTGTTGGAGCAGCTGCTGCCCTGACATTGTTGGCAAAGCCAGCCTTGCATAGCTGGTAGTCTATAGGCCAGTGAAAGATCCTGTTTTCCAAAAATAATATGGAGGCTGGAGAGATGGCTCGATCAGTAAAGTATCAACTCTCTCTCTCTCTCTCTCTCTCTCTCTCTCTCTCTCTCTCTCTCTCTCTCTCCATATATATATGAGTTTTATAGAGCCATTAAGAAGAATGAAATCATGTCATTTGCCAGAAAATGGGTCGAGCTAGAGGTCATATTGTGATGTGAAATAAGCCAGACTCAGAAAGACACATGTTCCTCCTTATACGGGGAATCTAGAAAGACAGAGAGAAATAAAAGGCAGGAAAGTAGATGGTGGGCTATTAGGAGAAAGCAAGGAAATTGGAGGAGCAGAATAAATAAGGGCACCAATGAGATGAATGTGACCAAGCCATATCTAAACATGTAGAAATATCACAACCAAACCCAATTTATCTATGTTGTATATCTTGTTCAGTGTTCTATTGCTGTGAAGAGACCACATGGCCACCACAACTCTTATAAAGGAAAACATTGAATCGGAGCTCACTTATAGTTTCAGAGGCTTAGTCCATTATCGTCATGGTGGGAAGCATGGTAGTGTGCAGGCAGACATGGTGCTGGAGAAGGAGCTGAAAGTTCTACATCCAGATCCACAGACAGCAGGAAGAGATGCTGGGCCTGGCTTGGGCTTTTGAAATCTCAAAGCCCCACCCCCAGTGACCACAGTTCCTCCAACAAGGTCACACCTCCTAATTCACTCAAATAGTGCCACTGGCTGATGACCAAGCACTCAAATATATGAGCCTATGGAAGCCATTCTTATTCAAACCACCACACTATGCTAACAAAAAATGCTAATTAAATAAGGCTGGACATAGTGGTATATGCCTATAATCCCAGAATTTGGGGAGAATTAGATAGGAGGATCTTGAGTGCAAGGCTAGCCTTTATTATACAGCAAGACCCTATCTATAAAAATAAATGAATAAATGTTGACAAAAGCAATTTTTTTTTTTGAGACAGGGTTTCAATGTGTAGTCCTGGCTGTCCTGGAACTCACTCTCTAGACCAGGATGGCCTCAAACTCAGAGATCTGCCTACCTCTGCTTCCTGGGTGCTGGAATTAAAGTCGTTCACCACCACCACCAGGCTTTGGAAAAGCACCTTTCAAAAAAGTGTTAAGTGATCTTAAATCTGGCAAAAAAAAAATGGTAAATTTAAGATAACATAAAATTTTGCATCTTGCCGGGCGGTGGTGGCGCACGCCTTTAATCCCAGCACTCGGGAGGCAGAGCCAGGCGGATCTCTGTGAGTTCGAGGCCAGCCTGGGCTACCAAGTGAGTCCCAGGAAAGGCGCAAAGCTGCACAGAGAAACCCTGTCTCGAAAAACCAAAAAAAAAAAAAAAAAAAAAAAAAAAAAAAAAAAAAAAAAAATTTTGCATCTTGACTATAAGGGCAGTTTGATGGCATTATTCACATGGTTGTGAATTGGTTTGTTTGTTTGTTTGTTTTGTTTTGTTTTTCTTTTTTTTTTTTTGGTTTTTCGAGACAGGGTTTCTCTGTGTAGCTTTGCACCTTTCCTGGAACTCACTTGGTAGTCCAGGCTGGCCTCGAACTCACAGAGATCCGCCTGGCTCTGCCTCCCGAGTGCTGGGATTAAAGGCGTGCGCCACCACCGCCCGGCTTGTTTTGTTTTTCGAGACAGGGTTTCTCTGTGTAGCTTTTGTGCCTGTCCTGGATCTTGCTCTGTAGACCAGGCTGGCCTCGAACTCACAAAGATCCACCTGCCTCTGCCTCCCGAGTGCTGGGATTAAAGGTGTGCGCCACCACCGCCCGTGAATTGGTTTTTCTTTGCTATGACAGAACGATTTAAATTGAGAGACAGTTTAAAAGAGGAAAAGTTTATGTGGGCTCAGGATTTAGTCCGTGGTCAGCTCACTTCATTGCTATAGGCTATAGGCTCTGCTCAGGCAGAGTATCATAGTGGATGGAACAAAGCTGCTCCCCTCACCACAGCCAGGAAGTGGGGTGGGGGGGTGTCAGGCAGGGTCTGGGGGCAAGACACACCCTTCAAAGGCATACCTCCAAAGACCTACTTCCTCCTGGGTATACTGTAGGCCATACCTCTTAATAGCCTATTAATGCGAGAAATCCACAGAGTCTGCTTAAAGGGCAAGGAATTTATTAAGGGATAAAGACTCATTACAGCATGGGAGATTTATCGGTCCTGGAAAGCCAAGCTATGGTCCATGCTGTTCTTCTGCCTGGTCTGTGTCAGCATCCGATACTACAAGGGAGAGTGAGCTGCCTACATGCATCCCAGCTCTTGAGGGTCTGCGAGGCCACACCCTAGGGGCATGTACTTCAAGGTCATAGGCAGATAGAACAGTTACCTGCTGCATCTCTAGGGGTGGTGCTCCAGGGTCATAGACAGAACAGCTACCCACTACATCCTATATGGATGATCCATTGACTAAGTTACTATGAGTTCATTGACGAGTGAATCCAATGACTAAGATCAATGAACTTATCAATGGATTCATTCGTTATTTAAGTTACTATGTAACCACAGATGGATGAATCCATCAACTGAGTTACTATACTCACCAATGGATTCATCCATTGTCTAACCCCAACCCCTATGACCTGATCACCTCTCAAGAGTGCCCCCATCTGGGGATCAACCTTTCAAAGCATGGACTCTCTTGGGGGAC